>NW_027104738.1:51815-80108 GCF_000696795.3 Halyomorpha halys
TTCATGTATTGTTTTACATTTATACATATACATACATATATATTTATTTTAAACGTTTTACCTATATAATATTATTTGATTTTTTTTTGTTAATTAGAATTGTCTCAATTTTGTTTTCAATTTATTAATATTAAAGAATAAATATCTTATGATATTTTGCTATTTCATAATTTGTATTTTTTTAATTTCTGTATTTTACTTTATTTTTTAATTTCACGATGAATTACAAGGACATTTCAATAAGTTTGTACGACATATGGTAACAAATGACTAACTTGACGTAACTCAGCGTAGGCTGAAGAGGAGTTGGATGAAGGACCCCCTGGTTTGATTAAATAGTTCACTTCGACATCAGGAGGGTGCTGTCCCCTTGATGCCAACCCACGCCATGCCTTTATATTGTAGCTCATTAGCAGAATAAATAACAAAATTGTAAAGAAAAAATCATAATTAATATAGGAGTAGATAACAACATGTTATAAGGAATAAGATATAAATAGTGAAAATCGCACTAAATTAAGTACAACAAGGATAGATCAAAATATAGAAGATGCTGCAGAAAAGCCAAGATGCAGCAAGTAAAAACTCATCTGACGATATAGTCCTTGTAGCCAAAGGGAGTTGAAATGTCACATTAACAATCTTGAGAATGAAGTGGCGCTCGTTCGATTCTGGCCTGGAAAGGTTGACTTTTATATAGTGGCGGCTCCATGGAAAGCAAACTCGACACTTCTACTCTGACTGGAATAGTCTTAAAGGATAACCTACCTCTTATGTCAGTATGATCAGGTAGAAGGTAAACAAACAAAAAGAAAAAGTGTCTCAACGCATGCATATTACAGGCAAGTAATCTTATACAAAATACTAAAAATGTCATTTGATTTGATTTTTTATAACTCATTTATTGATATTTACAATTATATAAAAATATACACAAGCCGTAAATTTGCTGTTATTTATAAAATGGCATTATACAATCACGTGGAGAATCATCAATCATTTTAATTAAATTTATGCGTAGTTTTTATTGTGTTTTTTTTCAAAACTTTTAATCATTAAAAAACTTTTCACAAAATTATTTAATAACATAGGATTTATAAAAGCTTATCTCATTTAACTACACAAAAGCCAGCTTTTATTATAGGAATTTCATATTTTACTTATGACGGACCGCCTAACGCCAGCTACAAAAGCGGTTTCCAGGGCATCAGCGTTCATCAGTCTCAATATCAATGGCCTGTCAGGATGATGGCATCACATTTGTCATCCATCCGATGAAGCATCCATCACTCCCTTTTTCCTCCAAGGTAACTATAAAAATATATAATGATATATGTCAATTCATTGCGTTCGTTGCCCTGATATTAATAAAAACCTCATATTGTCCGGAGAGGACGTGTCAAAAATTAATAATGTTAACTATACTGTTTAGAAAAAAACGAAATTAATCACAAAATAAAGTCGAGATTAAAGGTGAAAATTGCTCATTATTTTTCGATTTTAAACTGTCGTAAACGTAAAGGTTACAATTTATAAAACTATTTTCCTTCCAACTGTTTACAGATGGGTAACGTAGCCTCTTACACTGAGGAAAGAACTAAAGGTTTTTGAAAATAAATTATTACTTAAAATATTTTGACCGAAAAAGAATGATTTTCTCAATTGAGAAAACTAAACAACAACGAAGTGTTTTCTAAATTTTTTATTATTTTAATGAAAACTATAATTAATAGGTAAAAACTGATGAGTCTGCCAAGTTTAGGTGGAGGGAATAAAAAATGGCGGCTGTTTCAAACCCTTAAAAAAACATTAATTTTTCATTCGGAACTCTATATCTTAAAAACTACCAACAACACTAGAAAATCTAAAAGAACATTATTTAAAGAAGAGTAAATTTTCTGAAATATAAGCTATAATAGGGAAATTTACGTGCAATAGTTCTCGAGATATTGCCTTTCAAAAAAGCAACATTTCATAAAAATGCACTGAAATATCAGCAGTTAGTGAATCTATTTTGAGAAATCTATATCTCAATAACCATTCGACGTACAGATGACTATTAGCATTTAAATTAAAGCTAGTTCAATGTACTATATAGTAGTTTATGACCTTTACCTTCGTAAAAATAGTAGTTTGCATGATATTTGCTAAAATAAATTGATTTATAGTTGTTCGGACGATAAGTTTGATTTATAAAAAACTTTATTTCATAAACCATTGGACGTACAGATTTATGTCAGCACACAAATTAAAGCTAGTTAAATGCGCCATAAATTAGTTAATAATGTTTATCTTTGTAGAAGTAATGGTTTTTATTATATTTGACAAAATATACTCGTATAAAATGTTGGATTTTTGAAAAAATATATCTCTAGACTCATAAGACGCACATATATCTACCAACGCTCAAAATAAAGAAAATTTAACTTACTATAAAGCAGTTCATTACACTTATCTTCGTAGGGGTAGTAGTTTTTATGATATTCACATATGAATATAAATTTGGCAAATGAACATTTGTCCGAACAACTATAAATCAATTTATTTTAGCAAAGTTCATGAAAACTACTACTTCTACGAAAATAAACGTCATAAACTACTTTATAGCTCATTAAACTAACTTTGATATGAGTGCTAATAGACATCTGTACGTCATTCAGTACGTTCCATACAACATTTTTATGAAATGTTGCTTTTTAAAAAGCTATATCTCGAGAACTATTAAACGTATTAGCAAATTTACTCTACTTTAAATGACGTTATCTTAGGTTTTCTTGTGCTGTTGCTACTTTTTAAGATATAGAGCTCCAAATGAAAAATTTATTTTTTTTTATCGTTTTGAAACAGTCGCCATTTTTTATTCCCACTACCTATACTTGGCAGACTCATCAATTTTTACTATTAATGATACAAAGTTTTCATTAAAGTAATCAAACATTGGGGCGAGATAACTGCATTTTTTCTCCTCTTGGGCTCTGGTACAACATGTAAGGTTCTAAAGCTTAGTATCTGTTGGATCCCTAAATTGTTAACAGTCCGAGGAAGATACGGAAGCGTTGGTGGGTGTATTGCGTCTATACATACCGGTTGGTAGTACCGCCATTGAACTTTAGATTCGCTAAGTGTTTATTATTATCTTCATAGTTAATAATTATTATATACTAAATAATTCAACAACACTATCCAAATTATAGTCTCAAAACATTTATTTCATTCACATGTCCAACGTTTCGGCCAATCCGGCCATCCTCAGGGACAATCTTAATTTACTCAGAGACGTATTATTTAACCCTTTTAAAAAACTCCATACAGGCCATTCTGCCCAGGTCAAAATATTTACATCTAATATGTCAAAAATACAATAAACACCTAATAAGTCAAAAACATAAAACCAGTCAAATTATTTCACTTTTACCACAATTTTGACAAGTGAAATAATTTGACTGGTTTTATGTTTTTGACTTATTAGGTGTTTATTGTATTTTTGACATATTAGATGTAAATATTTTGACCTGGGCAGAATGGCCTGTATGGAGTTTTTTAAAAGGGATAAATAATATGTCTCTGAGTAAATTAAGATTGTCCCTGAGGATGGCCGGATTGGCCGAAACGTTGGACATGTGAATGAAATAAATGTTTTGAGACTATAATTTGGATAGTGTTGTTGAATTATTTAGTAAAAAATTGCCAGTCTCAAGAAAGAAATTTAAAGATTATAAATAAATAATTATTATATTAATAATTAAACTATAAATTAATCTTCGACATAGTTAATAAATAATTGACAAGCAAGGACAACAGTCATTACATAAAGAAGATGAACCTATGAATACCCATGGGACATATTGGGCCAGGATGGACATGAAATGGCTCTACCTAAACTGAGGTAGAGGTACATTGATTAAAGTAAATATCTCCATAGGTGATGGCTACTTATTGAACAATTTATTCCTCACGGTTTACTTTAAAAAGACATTATAGTTTAACGGTGAGAAACAGAGCGGCCATGAATAAGGCTCCCTCCGTATGATAAAGTAGGACGATTGATGATGGATGAAGCTGAGGATGTCCTCTATGAGAGATGAGATAGCCGAAGAAGAAACGACTCCAAGACAACCAGCTCCAGGCCATTGTCAGGCCACATTGTGGCTTAATGTAGTTATCGCCATTGTATGGGTACAAACACCTCGCTCGGGACGTGATAAATGAACAAAGGTCCTCCCAATCGGAAATTGTATTTGTTCTAAGAATAAATAACTGGTTCAGAGTCGAACTTCGAAGAGGATTATGGAGAATCCATTGTCTATAGAAAATATTAAACATTAGCATTCCTATTTCCAATAGAACCCCACCTATCCGTCCTAATCGGGAACCTAGACACCCCCAATTAAGCAAAAGAACCGGTTAATCCGGAACGGATATAATCAAACTTAGTTTATTATGTATTTACCTCACAAAGTATGTGAAAATTAAAATTAAAAAAAAGTTAAATGTTTAGGTGATATGTATATTAATAAATAAAAATATATGCAGTTTATCAAGTAAAATTTGTTATACAAATTTTTGTATTTATTTTAGAAGGGTTTATTTTTCTTATTAATTATTATTATTACTATTTTAGTTTCTGGTTAGATAGTTTCCTTTTAATTGTACATAACTGTTATTTTGAAGGGATCCAGTCCCAGTAGAAAATTAATTTTCTATTCAATTCTGTTCAAAAAAATAAAATACATACATCTTTAAATACATGGTTGAAAATAAGGGTAAAACGATCTTTAGTATCCAATAATGGTCACAAATTAAGTTATCGTGTTTTCTTTTTACTATGTTTTAAGCGAGGTTCTACGACACAAATATTGGCCGGTACTTACCAACTTTATTCAATAATTATCTTATACAACAATTTTATTTTCAAAATGAAATTATTCCGTTTTAGAGTTATATACAGATGTAAAAGGGTTATCATATTTTCTCTTTGTTTGTTTATTCCTTCTTTCACACCCATTTTATTAAGCAATGTGTACCATATCTAAATACTGTTATTTTTATTACTGACTACTCTTAGCTTATATAATTTTATATCTAGGTCTTTAATTTTGTAATTCCTGTTACATATTTCATTAATCTCAGCAGTTAATTAGTTCGATAAAATAACAAATAACGAAATTGTAGGTATTTCTTTTTTGACTATAAATCCTAAACGGTGGATTCTTATGATAAAAAAAATAAAGAAAATTAAATTTAGGGTCGAAAGAGTATAATAAGGTAAGATATCGATAAAGCGGTGTGATTGTAAACCACCGGATCCGGTTGTTCCGTGATTCTAATAACTAGCCTGAAACGTTATGAAACCAAAAAGAGTTAATTAATTTTGATAATGGGTCTAGAAAAACTGTAGATATGTCTGTTGATAATGATGGTAAGAATTATATGGATAGGGATGGAGTTACTCCATGCTGCGCTTTTCCTCTCCGCATTCCTCGATTTCTCTCTCCTCTCCAGCTGGGATGCACTTCAGAGTTCTCTCATCTTTTTTCACTGAATAAGACTGAAGAAAAAGGACTGGCTGTAGAAAAGAAGATGGCTCTCTCATGCACAAGTTTCTCCTTCTCCTCATAGAGGGCAGTAGAAGTGATGCTAAGCTCCACTACTGGCCAAAAGGGGTACTAGTAGTACCTACATTATAGAGGGCTCGTCCATTCCAGACTTTCGGTTACCGAAACAGTTACAGTATAACTTTTTGATAGGATGCCCCATTTATGTGTTTTATGCCATAAACAAGACCTAAATCGTTAAATTGTTAAATTAACGAAATAATTATTAAAAGTTTTAGGACAGCCAGAAATACTTTTCCATATTAAGTGTGATAGAAACTAATTTCTAAAATTATATTTAGATTAATTATCTTTAATAAAAAGATCTGGTACACAATTAACAGATTAAAAGTGCTATATTATCCTCATTCAAGCTCAATCCACGGCTGTCACAATGTCATGATATATACTTTCTATAATATTTTATAAATCCACTTTTTTAATTTTTTCAAATTCTTTAAGAGATGTTGAGAGAAATGGCTTAAATAGATGTTCAGATCAGGTTGGGGGAATTTAATGCATATTTACTGCTGATCACAATAAGTAGCAATTTCAAGTTGATTGGATGGGATCGATATATAGACACAAAAGATCGGTGACACTGGGGACAAAGGGGGGGGATTATTATGGTGCAGGATTAGGGGAAGAGGAGAGGGGGCCCAGTTCTGAAATTACTGAATTAATCATTTCCATTGAAGCCGATCGGGATACGGCTAATCTGAAATTCATTGCATTTGGAATTACTAAGATCGTAAGTATGCCTTGAATATCTGATTTTCTCGTTTAAAAGTTATTCAAATCATCTAAATATTCAATCATTTGCAATATCCAATGATTAAACCAAAACCGAGACTTGCGCACAAGGAACATACATTTTTCAGATTTTAAAGAGAAGAATATGAATTGACCATAAAGTTTGGAATCGAATATGTAAACATATATATACTCTCATATTCCATTAAAAATATTTAAGAAATAATGTATGTTATAAATAAGTATATATTATAAAGTTTACTTAAAAAAATTTATTTTTGTTTTTTGCTTGAATTTCCAACTTATTTTATAATTACTTTATATATTGATAAGTATAACAATATTCCACTGGAGAAATGAATAATTAAAAAAATTATAATAATAAATAAATAAATATAAAATGAAAAAAAAAATTCAATATGTAAATAAAAATAAATACATAAGATGAACATAATCAAATAAAGTAAAATAAATTGTATAAAATATTTACAATGTCAACATGAGTATTCCCGAGCCCACTCTATCTCCCACGTGTGAGGGGTAGAGCAGTGTTCTTCCAGAGCCCTCTCACTGCGTCACTGGTAATAAACCAGTAATTAAAAAATAAATGTAAATTTAATTATAAGTTGACACTAAATAATTAATTTAATTTGGCCCGCTAGTCTAGTGTTATTGGTCTCTAAATAGTGAGAGTTAAATTTTGAATTATTTCTTTTAATAGATATATTCTTAACCAAGGAACCATAGTAAATAAAATATGAATATAAAAGAGATAATAGGGGGGGGTGGTCAAGGAAAAAGAAAAAAAGTTTCGGAAAAAAAAAAATCTTTTAACAAGGATTCCACGATAAAGTAATGCAAAGGGGAACGAAACGTTGGAAAATTAAAGTTTGATAACTATTTTTGGTTCCTTCTTGACTGAACCCCAGACCATCTCCTTAAGATTTTGTATAGTTTAGCATACAATCTAGAATTACTTAACATAAATTCATCGTAAGTTACCTCAACTGTTATTAAAAATAAAAAGGTGGTTAGCTTTTGAAAATACATAGCTTGAATTTCCTATTTTCTATAAAGACGAGACAAAGAGACTTTTCACAGACCTCAACAATCCATACGAAATTGAAGCTAATTACACGTAGAAGTGGACGTTGTTAAGCCCACCAGGAGCCTGAAAATAACATCTGCAAGTAAAGTATTAATAAAAAAACTTTTTATTATTGGTCCACCCGTTACGCACCTTATACATACAAGACAAATCATATTTTAATAAATTCTTCCACTCCTCTATCTCTTTAGCCCTTTCGAAATTTTGTGATTAATAATTTAGGCAAAATATTTTGATTTAAATAAGACTTCTACAACGCTATAATTAAATCAGTTTATTAACAATTATAATGTAAAAATAAATATTTTCGGGTGCTCTCAAGAACGTGCAAACTACTGAAAACTAAAAACGAAAAACTGGATCCGTGATTATTAATTAAACAGCTTTCTATTCAAGGAATCTTCTTCAAACATTAACCGAAGCTTATAACATTCGGACAATCTTAAACTGTTGATTCCGCTTAAAAATGTAAATCAAACTATCATAACAAAACAATGCATCGCACATATGTGACATGCTTCACAGTGGTGCAAAGTAGATTTCCACGAGACGAAAATTGCATATAAACGTTCTTTCCTTTAGGAAAATTATAACTTTTCAATTATTTTTTTTACTGAACAGATCAAAATATAAAATGAAAACATTTAATTTATCTAATGAATTTACTATGCATTACGTTACATAATTTACATGTATACATTAAAACATATCAGGAATAATGACATGAATATATAATATACAGTATGAACCATTTATTAAATAAATCAACAAATAAAGTCAAGTGATGGACTCTTTATTCAGTAATGGAATATCATTACATGAATGAAAAATAAAGATTAATACACAATCTACTTATTCTAAACAATAATAATGCTTGAAATCTATAAAGAAGGGTGTGAAGTCCTGCATTACATCAACCCGAAGTAGACGCCGTGAAGAAGTAGTGATCACCCGACTCAGAATAGGACATACATACATTGACACACATCCACCTCATAACAGGAGAGGCCCCTCCAAAATGTTCGAAATGTAATAATAATCTCACCGTCAAACACATTTTTGAAGAATGTCATCACTACACATTAATTCTGAAGCAGTTAGTGATACCAACAAATGTTCCAATTGCGTTGAGAATCGACGAATCCGTAATAGAAAGAGTCATTAAATACATCCATCAAACTTACTTTATAACCAGCCTTTAATTATTATAATTATCTATTTATCTTGCCTTATTTTTAAAATTAGAACAGTTACTTATCTGCTTATCATCATCCTTTCCACTATCGTTACGATTATTAAACAAATTATAATTGCCTAGGTAGATAATATTTCAAATCTCACAGAAATACGTTCCAATGGTGCGAATCCGCACACCAAACCGAAGGTATGACTGTGGAACAAGGCTTTACCAAAACCAACAACCAACGGGCGTTGATGACCAGGCTGTTAAACGCCTTTCAAAGCTAACAAACAAACAATAATAATGCGACATCAGACCTCAAAAAGAATTTTTTCCTGGCTGGGAAGGATTACCTTTTTTTGTGTTATGATCTCTTGTAAGATTTTGACATGTTGTACATTAACCAACCTCTTGCTATAAGTGTCTGTTTGACCAGAGACTCTTCAGGATATAAGAGTAGTTTCTTATAAAATTTAAGTTTCCGTAATTAGACAAAAAAACATCAACACCAGCTTGTTTTTTATATTATTTAAATTATTTTTCTTAACTTTCTAATAATGCTTCCACATATATCTCATTTACTAGAACCATATAAGTTATTTATCTAAGAGCCTGTCTCATAGAGTAGAATTCTCAAGAAGCTGAGACGTAGGGAAAACGAAGAAAACGCTAATATTTATAGGACACATAGAACCGGGTATGAAAGGACCCGGTAATAATTTAAGAGTGAGAGAGCATTGAGACGTATAATGGAAGATAGGCTTTAAGAGGAACAGGCGACTTACCGGCAGTCAGTTTATTTCTGTGCCGCCCTCAATACAGCCGCGGTAATGAATGGAATGGGCTTCCTTCTATTTACAAAAGCGTTAATTAGGATTTTAACTCGATATAAAGGAAGGGATCATGTTTAGCTGAAGGCTGAGCGGAAGGCTATGTGGCAAAAATAATTTATCCGGAAGTTAAAGTAAAATATATAAATAGCAGAAAAAAACCGAAAGGTTTTTCAAGACAGGTAATGAATCTCACGAAAGTGGTGAAAGTGCCACTCTAAAATCCTGCTGATAAAATCTAATCGTCCCATATTAAAACGAAACGCTCTGGATATGGGTTATCCAATACCTTACTGTTTTTGCCAATACATTACTGTATAATAATTTCAATGAAGAACATATGTATAGTTTATCGTATTTTGTATCTGTATACTTGTCGTACTGAGCACTTTATCGTACTAATTGGGTAGTACGATAAGTGGTAGGGGTAATGTGGAAGAAAACAGAATGACATAAAGTAAATAATTATACAGAATGGAATTAATAAAATAAAGTGATGAAAGAAGTGGAAAATAAAATGTATATATAGGTGATTGAATATTCAATTATTTACTATTATTATTATCATTTGAAAGTTGAATTTTTTTCGATCCATTTCTTTCGTTTAACTTAACTTTTATTTTTATGGAGTTGAGCTTTGGGGCTCCACTAAACCTTCGAATTCCACTCGTATTCAATCCTTAAAATCCAAAATCCTTCGTAAAATCCTCAATGCTCCTTACTTTGTCACAAATAAAATCATACATAAAGACCTTAATGTTCCCTATGTAACCGATCTAGCCCGAACCAGATATCACTCCTTCCATTATAAACTCTCTAACCACTCAAACCCCCTAGTTTCTAATCTTGCATCCTCTTCCATTCCTGACAATCCTCCGAGGCGCCTGAAAAGAAGATGGCCACGAGACCAGCTAATGTAAAATATCATTAGAGAACCACCAATGGGTAGTTTCTCTACACGCCTGTAACACTCCAATTTAACTTATATCAGATTTACTAAATGTATTATATTGTACAGTTGTAAATAACAATAAATAAATATTAAAAAAAAACTTTTATTTTGCCTCTTTATCTCTTAATGGTTACATGTTTCAGCAGTTACATATATTTTCTTGTCAATTTTCTTTTTCTTTTCATAATTTTAATTTTTAAATAATTAATAAACTAATATATTCATATTTTTTTGCACTATATAACTTTTTTTTTTTATTTCCTTAATTATGTTATTTACCTGTTATTCAATTACCTTTGTATACATTTTATTTTCCACTTCTTTCATCACTTTATTTTATTAATTCCATTCTGTACAATTATTTACTTTATGTCATTCTGTTTATATTTTCTGCATTCATCATTAGTTATCTTGTTCTTTATTCTTAACCCTGATGAAGAATAGAAATTCTGGCCGAAACGTTGGCACTATTAAATAAGTTACTTTAACTTATTTGTGTTTTATTTTGACCGTACCCTCCAACCATCTTCTCCTCATACTCGTGGTCACTATATACATTTTTTTTTTCAATATACTAACAGCACCTTGTTAACCGCCTGCACAATAATATACATAGAGAAAAACTTTATTCCAAAACTACAAATATGTGCTACCCAACTTCATTGGGTTACACTAGCTACACAGACAGCATACTAATTCATATCTAATCTGACAATTTTTTTTAATCTTAAAAAATATAGTCATAACATTTAAATATATAATATATAATAATAGTATATGACTTTCTTTTAACTTTTTATTATTTTTCATAGTTTTTTTTTTCTTTTTTCTATACTTTATTGA
Source organism: Halyomorpha halys (assembly GCF_000696795.3). Taxonomy (NCBI): domain Eukaryota; kingdom Metazoa; phylum Arthropoda; class Insecta; order Hemiptera; family Pentatomidae; genus Halyomorpha; species Halyomorpha halys. The sequence continues at coordinate 63,076 of NW_027104738.1, forward strand.
TCTTTTCTTTGTTAATCCCTCTTTTTTTCTCTCTTTCTTCTTTTTTTCACTAACTTTTTTTTTTTTTCGTTTTCATATTTTCTCTTTGAACACAATGTGATTTTCCTCTTTTTTCCCCCAATTATTCCTCTCTTTAACATAAATAAAACACACCTAAAATATACAACATAACTAATATTCATTTTAAATAAATAGAATATAAACTCGTAATATATATGTCATATAATTGATAAAAGTAGCAATAGATAAATATACATACAAAAAATAAATAAATAACAAATCGATATCAAAAATTACAAATATATGTAAAATAAGTGTTGTAATAATATAATTTTAAAATAATAAATCCAAACGTTAGGATATTTCCCTAATTAATTAAAATACAATTATCTATCTGTTGGAAGTTCTAAGAAAATAATAACTGAGCATATGGATGCATTACAAGCTGCTTTGCCAAAAATTCAACGTGTGATAACCAATCTAAATAACCCAACCAAACGCGCGAGAAGAAGTTTACTATAGAAGGCAAATGTGTAGGAGTACTTAAAGAGAATAAGTTCAATTAAAAATAAAATCTATCAGAAGTAACATTATTTAAGTAAAGCAGTGATACATATTCGTTTAATTTAAAACTTAATTAATTTAAATTTCTAAGTTTTCAAAATGAGTTGCGGTTTTTACTGACAGGGGTAGATATATTTCAACTGACCTTGGAAAGATTTTTAATTAAAAAGTTATTAACCCATCTCTGTGCTGAAACAAAGCCCTGAGACCACATAAAGAGGAGGTCATACAATATCCCCGGCTCAAATTTAATAAATCATCCCAGCTTTCTTAAATAAATAATTTGAAAAATCTTTAATATTTTATGAAAATAGAATATTAATAGAATTTCGCAATACTAATAATGAAATAAAAATCAGGAGAGATTTTTGTAATAATAAAAGGTAGTTAAAAATCTACAAAAAGCAGATCCTACATCAGAGAAAAAAAAAATCTATTTTTTAGTTTATTTCATTGTATTTGTTAAAGAACATAATTCTTGTACAGATAATTCAAAATATGTCTTCATATGAGTCAATAAAGTTTGAATTTTATACAAATAATTACTCTTATAACAATAAATATAGGTATCTGATATTAGATACATAATTTACTTCATTTATGAATTAATTAACTATATACATAAATACCAAGCAATATAAAATAAATACAAACAATATAAACCCATAATAAAACCAAAATAAACTGGATCAATGCCCTAATGATAAAAATCACTAATAATAACCATTCAATTGGTAAGGGATGGTATCATTTCGGGAATAGAGAATATTGAATGAATAGGATATATATTGCTGCAGGTACATCTCTCTATATACATTGGATTTTTCTTCATTTAATACAATATATCACACACAAGGGCATTAATGCTATTCACATTCAATTATATCATATATGCTTATTATATAAAAAAAGTAATATAAATAAAAAAGATAAATATTATATAAAATGGATAATAATAATGATGAAATAAAAAAAAAAATAAATAAAAAAAATTGAACACAAATGGCAAAGTAACTAAACAGGTAAGGCAAAGAAAATTCAAATTATGTAAGCAAAATAAATAATTTTAAACACGATCGTACCTATATAATATACTTACATTCTACGCAGGAAACCCAGCACTAAACCCTGTCACCCACATACGGATGGCAAGGCAGGACTCCTAGCGCATCTCTCCCAGCCGAATTACTGGTAATGAGAACCAGTGAAGCCTGAGCTATAGAGGCTGAGACTTCAGTGAAGAAGCGAAACTCATCCTCTACATTAGAGCATGGTAGCTTTATTCATCTTTTTTTTTTAACACACATTTATATACTGGTCGATGTACAAGTCACAATCTCACAAGAGAAAACGATATAACAAAAATAAAAGGTAAATTCACCCCTTCAAATTCCGATTCGGAGACAGTTTTTTATATGAAGTTTGAATATCAACAATCTACAAATACTATAAACGAGAAGAGAAGACTTAAGATTAGAAAAAAATAATATTAATGTTAAATCGAGCAACTTTGAAAAAGTGGTTCAAACGGCGTGAATAAATGAAGTGAAGGTCACTGCAAGAACTTCAATGACAAACTTACATAAGGAATCGGTTCTACTGTCGTTTCACCCTTCAAGAAGGATTGTACGGATGGTTAGGGCTTGAAAGGGATTGGGCTAATGTATAAGGATGACGAGTAAGCCTTTGGATGGAAGTTCAAGAATCTGGATGGTATTAAGAAAAAGAAAGAATATTGAAGTTTTGTTTGTAACATAATATGCATCGACTATTGTTCTTGCAAAAACTTAAGAATGGAAGATTTGCATAAGATTGATGTTCGACTGTTTAGCTGTCCACCACTGTTCAAGTCCTTAGTTCCAGAAAAGTTTCAGTATGGTTTTGTAGATTAGTAATTTGCTTTCAATCGGAAGATTTAAATTAATATCAATGACTATTCCAGCAAAAAATAATCAATGATAAAATTCAAAATTCGAAGTATTGGAAATCATTTGAATAACATGAAACATAAACTAGAAAAACAAATGGTAAACAAAACGTGGTATGCATAAGATTGATTTTCTAAATTATGAAGGGGCCACTCATGAAGAAACCCTCAAAAACTCAAAAAGACCAGAATTGGGTAGACAAAAAACATAAAGAAAATTAGAAAAACATCAGAAACATAAACACTATAACACTGGTACAACATAGCATACGTGACAATGTGACGCAAATGTGACAAATTTTATTATTTTTGTTTCAATCTGACAGCCCTGGCGAAGCCATGCATAGTGGGGCAAAACGTTGAGTAACAATAAATAGTTTTTTCCACTATTTTGATACCATTATTGACCGCCACCCGGACTATATTCCTACAATCTACTTCATACGGTAAATTACCTTCTTCCAATTGAATATTAAACCATCAAGACTGTATTATGTTGCATAATAGTAACTTACTATTACTTACAGAACTTAATTTAATTAATTAATTTTAATAATTAACAATTATAATAGTGTTTTTATATGTAATTTGAATTTTTAATAATAGACCCAACCCATCCTACTAACACTATCCTCACCATGTATGCCGATGACACATGTCTATTGTCAGTGAACAATGATCCTTCCATTTTATCCCAAACCCTCCAATCCCACATCACTGAAGAATGGTGCGAAAATATACAGTATTCTTTAATAATACCCCACTTATTCCTGTCAAACAGATCCATTACTTAGGACTGCATCTCGACAAACGACTGACATGGAATCCTCATACAAGACTAAACAGACAAGATACTGCTCGTCGATTCCGACTATTACAGCATTTACTAGACAAACGGACTAAATTGCCAATCCATTACAAAAAAAATCATCTACATGACTATTATAAGTCCTATCTGAACATACGGAGTTGAGCTTTGGGGCTCCACTAAACCATCAAATTCCTCCCTAATCCAATCCTTACAGTCCATTATCCTTCGTCAAATCCTTATTGCTCCTTACTTTGTCACAAATCAAGTCATCCATCAGAGCCTCAATGTCTCATATGTTGCCGATTTGGCCAGAACCAGATACCATTCCCTTCATGATAAACTTCTCAACTACCCAAATCCACTTGTTTCTAACCTGGCTTCTCCTTCATTGCCTAATAATTCTCCTAGGCGTCTGAAAAGAAGATGGCCTAGAGATCTTCTCCTCTAGAAATGTTATTGGAATTCTATCAATGGGTAGATTCTCCACATGTTTGTATTATGTCACTATGTCACCTACAGCAAATTTACTTGTTGTGTATATTTCAGTTGTAAATTACCATAAATAAATTAATAAAAATAAAATAAATAATAGACAGCAATATGTATTATTGTGATTAAATAAGGGAAAAGATTAATGTGCCAAAATTGAAATTATAGAAAATGGTAATTAATTTATTTATTATTGCTCTGAATTAATGGTGTGATGGTTGCAGAATTTGAAATTGGTTATTGTGAATTGTAGTATGGCTGACGGAGCGGTGGCTCTGAAACGTCGTCATCGATTAATGAGTTAAAATAAAGAAAGTTATAACTGGAAGAATTTCTTTACTTCTCCTTCATTTAAATGGAAATTTCCTATTTTTTCGAGTCTGCTCTTTTTACAGAACACTGACGATATTGCTATAATCGGGGATTAAAAGCAACTCCGGGTTAAAACTCAGTAGTAAACGTTACAAATGTCCTCCAAATCCGATTTTTCAATCCTTGAAAAATCCAGAATACCAATTACAATTGCATCTAAATGATAACTATTAAGTGCTAAATAGTAAAAAATAAAAAAATTTTAAAGCTAACCGTGAATTACAATCATCAAAACTCATAATCAAGATAAATGAAACATAAGGAAACCATTTACAGGAAAGGGTAAAATGCACTTCATCAGAGTCCGGCTGGTTCGAGGAAGTAATTATAGCTAAGAAAATACAGCTAAGCATTCCTTACGGTTAGTGTAAAAGAGCGCCAGGCAATAAATCACCATATATTTATATATTTATATTTTTTTTATTATTTTATTTTTATACCAGATCTGGTGGGCCTTACATGGTTGATATAACTTATATTATATATATTTTTTAACAGTTTATTATAAGGGGGTATGGTCATAAAAATGACACTCCTAGCTATATAAAATTTTCTTATTTAAAAAAAAATAATAAAATAAATAGATAAGAATAATCCTTTTTAATAAAAGTGGAAAGTAAAATTAATAACAAAAAATAATGATATTGGTACACTTAAATAAAACAAACAATTGTCTTCTAATAGTAAAAAGAAACAAGTTAATTTGAAAAAGGGAAGAGAGAAGAAAAAGAGGAAAAAAAAAATAATAATGAATAAATAAAATGAATAATAATAAGTAAATAGAGGTAGTGTGACTATGAATTAATTTTATATTTACTAAAATGTATATAAGAATGTCCTGCAGCAGTCTGGGCATCAGTCTTCGGGTTGAGGTTGGATTTCCCAGGTTGTAGGTCACTGTTCCTTTAACTCTGAGTGGAACTTCATGAACCGTTTTTTGATATAATCCTATAATATAATATTGACTCCATTTGTAATTCGTGATGCAATTGGCTACTTCTTATGAACCAAGGAGCTTTACTAAGTTTTACCATTCCCGATAGTTAACGAAATAATTGTTCTTTATCCAATCTTAAATCCTTTAAACTTTATATCAGATGTATGAAGTCCGAAAATGCTGAAATCAATAGAGTTGTAGGTCTTGAGGATTAACCAATAATACAACTTTATTTAGGGGCGTTTCCCAATTTTATTGTTTGCACAGTCATGGCCTAAAAAAACAGCTTTTTATAATGGAGTACCTACAAGAAAAAAAACGGTTACGTTTTGGAAATACCAAAGCAAACCTACCTCCATTTCAAAATCTATTTAGTTCTGGCATAAACCTGGAGTTAGTTAGATCAATCAATAACAATGTAGAACTAACAGTAATAGACAATTGTAATGTTTTTTTAAACAATGTTGTTCCGGGTAACCTACGGCAACCGAAAGGTTGATTCGGAAAGGCTGTATAGGATTAGCGCCCCATGTGACCAACAGCCAAATCAAACGTTCCAGCGCTCTCGGTGGCAAGTGAAGCAGCCCAGGCGAAGAGGAAAAGAGAGCCATCTTGTCTTCGGGTAGAAGCAGTTCATCATTTCTTTTGTCTCTCATCAGCAATATCTATCATGAGTGAGTAGAACTCTCGGAGTTATTCCCGGAAGCAGAGAGGAGAGAGGCTTAGAAATGGGGAGGGAGGAAGGAAGAAGTAAGTCCACATGGCAATAATTAACATTCACCACCACATAGTAATCATCATCAACCACCTCATTATCTACAATTCCATAGCCCAGCCTTCAAAATTTACTAACCATCTAAATATAAATGTTTTCTTTAAATGTTTGACAAACCCATCCTATGAAGACCACATCAGGAAACGCGTGATGTATTTCGCGCGAGGCCTTGGACCTCCACGGTCTGTCGCGTCAATGAAAAAAAAAATGTAAAAGAAAAAAAAATTCCAACCAGCAATAATTTCGCTTTCCTTTCTATACCTTTTTAAACTCTTTATTTTTTTTTTAAATTGGATTCTGCATGCCGAATAGTCATGAAGATACTGTTACTTATATGTTTTATAAGTAAAAAAATAAATAAATGGCGCTTACTCCATGTTGCTGCAAATTGACGATGACGCTTAGTTATGTTTATTTTTTTAAATAACATAATAACTTCATTTCGACAGACCTCTCATGGCTTTTAACCAGGGCAACGTTCACCATATAAACAGCGTGTCGACTTCGAGCAAAGTGAAATTTAAAGATATATCTCAAGTTACGACGTTTCTCAATAGCTGCTACGTATTGGCTACTGATCGTTAAAAAATCCAAAGCCTAACATTCACGACCTCCCCGCTACGTCATGAGGACTGGCGGAATTACTGTAATAAAGGAGGTGAGGAAGAGGTCCAGATAGGGCTTGGTCACAACCACTGCCATTAGTCGACGGCCCTAGGCAGATCTGGATGCCGAAAGCAATCGGGATAGAACGGGAACAAGGAAAAAGAACAAATAGGAAAAAGCGGTTGAAAGATAGTAGGGAATAGTGAGAATATTTTTTTTTTTTTGTTGTTTTCAATGAGTTGGATTTTGGCAACACCAGATTCCTATAAAGTATAGGTATCCTATCTGCCTGGATTCAAGTCTGGGGATTCTAGCCACTCCAACCAGAGTGCAAATAAGAAAGAGTTATGAAAATTAAAATAGTTAATACTAAAACATTTTAATATTTTTGGTAATTGTCAAACAATGTGATGCAGCAAATTCTCTGACTATACTCACTGATACATTTATGCGTTATTATATTGAAGAATTATTATACAATACATTGTACATACATATTTCATTTACGTAATTCTTGTATTATTTTCTGTTTTAGGGGATCGGGAAATAACAAATAAAAATCATAGTCTTCAAGTCAGTGTGACATTGACTAAAAATCCAAAAAATTGAAAACTCGATAAAAATTAAGTTATTTAGAAATTTAAAACAAGTTCTTTTTTTTTAACAGTTCTTTCTCCCTAATTAAGTGTTCCATGGCACCTGGAAACCGTTAGCACCGCTTAACTGAATCAACAACTTCTTTACTTCAATTCTAGCACGAAAAAATTAGTGGGAACAATCCAGGTTTCTAAAAGGATAAAAAGCGAACAATGGTCCTTATAAGAGACGGAGATGAAGTTGTGCTCTTGTAAATGACCCATGGGACGTGACCGAATCGTGTGAACTTGAAGAGAGGCCATGAAAAGTCAATCTGTTCCGAGGATGGTAATTCCGATCACGAGGAGTTGCGATTACTATGGTGTAGCTGCGGAGGAGTTGCTTCCTAACCGCATCCTTTAGTTTCTGTAAGGTCAGGAATCTAGCTCTTCAGGATATTCACCTATTCTTATCGCCGGGGCCCGAAAATATTTACTTCCTACCCTTCTAAATATGTCTTAAGCATGATAACTAAATCACTAACCGCATTAAAGAAAAGTATTATAAACGAAACTTAAAACAGTTCTAGTTTGATAAAAGCTGCTAATTTTTTTAAAAAATTGATTAAAATATGGATTGGCAGATTACATCGGCAGCAGATGGTAAACTTCAGGAGACAAGATAGTACAAGAGCCTGGAAGAAAAAACAATGAAAAGCAATGAAAACTAGGTATAATTACTAGTCAAAATTGATGAGTCTGCCAAGAATAGGTAGGGGGAATAAAAAATAGTGGCTGTTTCTAAACGTTAAAAAAAAATAATTTTTCATTCAGAGCTCTATCTTTAAAACTACTAACACCATTAGAAAACCTATTAGACTATTATTTCAAGTAGAGTAAATTTTCTGAAATATTAGTAATATTTAATAGAGCTATTTACGTTCAATGGTTATCGAGATATAGTTGTTTAAAAAGCAACATTTTATAAAATTGTTGTACAGAATGTATTCAAAAATCAGGAGTTAGTGAATTTATTTTGGGAAATCTATATCTCAAAACAAATTCGACACATAGATGTCTATTAGCACTCAAATTAAAGCTAGTTTAATATACTTTAAAGTAGTTTATGTCCTTTATCTTCGTAGGAATAGTGGTTTTCATGATATTTCCTAAAATAATTTTTTTTTATAGTTGTTTATTGTTGTCTGCCAGCGCTCAAATTAAAGCTAGTTATATTTACCACAAAATAGTTAATATGTTTATCTATGTAGGAGTAGTAGTTTTTATGATATTTGACAATTATTGATTTGAAAAAAAAAATTTTATCGCTTTAAAACAGCCGCCATTTCTTATACCCCCTAGCAAATTTACTCTTCTTTAAATGACGTTCTCTTAGGTTTCCTTGTGTTGTTCCTACTTTTTAAGATATAGAGCTCCGAATGAAAAATTAGTTTTTTTTATCGCTTTGAAACAGCCGCCATTTTTTATTCCCCTACCTATACTTGACAGACTCATCAATTTTGACTATTAATTATTTAGTTTTCATTAAAGTAATCAAAAATTGGGGTGAGATAACTTCCATTTTTCTCCTCTTGGGCTCGTGTACTAGAAGGTTTCCAAAACCTTGGATAAAATAGTTTATAACGTTATAGGAAATTCATCTTAGATTCCGAAAATGATGAAAAAAGTTGTAAAATGTTCCGTTACAGAAGAGAAATTTGCATTTTTATGGAGAAAAAAAAACGTGATTTTCTTGGAAAAAAAAATTAAAAACTCATTTTACAACAATGTTTTGAGTTAGAAAATAGAGGTTTTTATTGTTTATTTTTTTAACTGTACTGAAATTTTATTACTAATAAAATACTCCTCTCCCGACAATGACGGACATTTTCTCCTAAATCACTCTGTATAGTTGTCTCTGACTATAATCTTCTACTTAGGCTTTTTGTGACTGAACAAAAGATTTAATCGATTAAAATTTGTTGATCGTGTGATGCGATATTTACAACTATTACAACAGGAAATAAAGCAAAGAGACTAATTCTTAAGTTCAATCCTTTTGTCACTGCGAGAGCAACCATATTATTCCGTAGCAGCTGCCTCGAATAATATCCGGTATTTGGCGGAAATTGAACCAGGGTCGTAGACGTCAAGATGGCTGAGAGTGGTTCCAACAAACTTGAACATATTTCAAGTCGAAATGAAACTTAAACCCATTTCATTTCATCAAAATATTTTAAGATACTATCTAAAGATTATAACAGTCTTGAAGGCACCTATTTTAAGAATGAAAATGATAATATATTAAAGTTTAAAATTTGTTTTAATTTTCATACTCGAGGCAAAATAACTTTACTAAAGTTGAAAAGAAATAATTCCATACCAGTAAAGCAGTAATTTGTTACTTGAATCTTAAAACTTAAGTTAGATCAGATAATATTTCATCTAGAGAATTTCTGAACGGTTGTCGGTTGTACTTAAACTAAGTTGCTAAACTCTAAATCAGTTCTTAGCAGATTCGAATTTCTCTGATCGCTTTATCTATGCTAAAATTTAATACCTGCCACAGTTTTATACTAGAGGTATTCATGATGTTGTGTTAAATGTAAAATGTTTTACCATGTTAAATGTTATAAGTATAGGATTGAGAGCAGCCCCATTTAAAGTCATGCTAAATGATAAGTGCATAAGAGCTCCTGGCGGATTTTTTGAGCAACTTGTTTCATAACCTTTCCTTCCAAAACTTCATGTTATTGTTCCCTTCTAAATTTTGATTCAAGTAATTTATTACTAACTGAATAACATCCTAAACAATACTAATACAATCAAAATACAAACAACAAGCAAGTAACCTAACACAACTCCAAACAAAACGGTGACATAGCTGGTCTGTTTCGTGACGTCATTCTCTATTTAACAGGCTCAATACAATGTTATGTATTACATCGTTTTAACATGGTGTAAAAAGGAAATATTTTCCCATTTAACAAGCTTTAATATGTTAAACTAAAGATTATGAATACTAGAGGACCCAGCAATGCTTCGCTATTGCTTATAACAAAGATATAATATGGACTTTATAAAAACAATTGATAGTTTGTTATAAATTATTGTATATTTGGTTATTATGATTTAGTAACATAAATAGTTTTTAAATAACAGCCTTCTATTATGCTTTAAATTTTCAAAATATTGAAAAAATTCAGACCGAGATTAAAATGGCATTTTGCAGTTTGAGATGACACTAAAAACCAATATGATTTGCTTTTTCCTAAAAACGAAATTTGTTGCCCAACTTTACCTCGAGTTTTATGTCTTTTAATTTTTTTGTAAATATAAGATAAAATCAGTAATATTTTTCTCTTATTCCTCGGCAACAGACGAATCGATTGGTGTATAGTAACAGAAAAAACACGCTCAATTTTTTTTATAACGTTTTTTCTACACGAGAATTCGGGTATTTCATTAAGCATTCCGATGGCGAAACATTTTGAAAAAAAACTGCACTTAACTTAGTTATTCAAAAGTTTATTGGGGACAACGATACCACCATTCGCTTTTATGTATATATACTATAAAATATAATTGATTTGTTTTTACAAAATTCGAGTTTTAAATGCAAATGAAAAATGTTTTGCTGAAAAAGGGAAATTGAAAAATTAATAAAAATAATAAATAACAATAATATACTTCATAAATAAATAATTAATATAATAGAGGTATTTATTATGCTATGTAAAATTTATATATATATATATATATATATATATATGATTGTGAGCGCCTTAATTTAATGTCTATGTTATATGTTTTAAATGCAGAAGAGCTGCTAACGGATTTTCTGGACAACTTTTTTTGTAACACTGTAATCTTTACGAAATAATAAATTCTCCAACAGCTTCGTCACATCATCTTTCCTCCACTTTACTTGTCTCTTGTTTCCTTCCCTACTTTCATTTCCATTACTTTATTATTATTTTTATCCATTACTATATTAGAGTTAAAAAACAAAACAAAATTACAACAATTTTTGACAACTCTGGTGTTGAGCTCAGCTGGTTTTTTTCCTAACGTCATTCTCAATTCGGAAGACCTATCAACCGATTCTCAACAAAATTACATGTTTCCATCTAGCACACTTTAACATGCTAAAATGAAGATAATGAGTACCCCTAATAATGAAACACATTTTATATCTTTACATACAGCTATGGTACATAACGTTCATGTAGTTTCCAATACTAAATCTCCCATGGACGCCTATTTAGAACCTTATGTAAGAGATTGTCTTCTAACAAGGATGGATGGGTCGTAAGACGTTAAAGGTTAACTGAACCATGGTTTCTAGTGAAAGTCCTGGGTACCGGGGTATAGAGACAGCAAATTTTTTTTCTCCACTTAAGAGCAGGTAGTGAATGACGTAAGAGGGGCAGGAACCAGTCCGCCTTCAATGCCTATCCTATTAATTACGTTCCTTGTATCAATGGTTTGGTATGTTACCAAGAAATATCAATATTTTTTTTTCTATTAATCACGTTTGAAAAAATTTATCATGAATGATAATAGAAAAAGTCGAGACACGCTGTAGTTGAAAATCAAAATAAAATAATATTTATCATATTTAACCGACATAAATATTTGTCATAATAATTATGATAAAATTGTAGAGGTATAAAAAACCTATAAATTGTTTATATTAAAATAATAATAAATGAAAAAGAAATATTTTATTCATTCATGCTGCCCAAATACATCGGGTTGCTACATTACACAGCATACTGATCAATCCGTGACTGGACAAATATACGTTACAAATTTTTACATGATATAATAGATGATTATATGATAGATAGATAACATTTTCTTTTTTTTTTCTTCCACAGTTTTCTTTTACTTTTCTTTTACAATTAATACCACCAGTCTACAAACTATGCCTATACCCATCTTATACGCCGCAATGCTATAACTTGAATTATATTTACCGGGTGTAGTCCCCTTAATTCAGCGTTGTGTAATCTTCTAAATTCTCCCGTTAATTCATCCATTTTCGGTCCGAATATTTTGCGTAATACTTTATTTTCGAAAACCTTAAAACGCTGTTCATCCCTTAGTGTAAGAGGCCACATCTCACATCCATAAAGAACAGTGGGAAGGATAATAGTTTATATATAAGAAGATATAAAACATTTATTATTAAAGATAAAAAGAAAAACAGTGAGAAGTCGAACAGTATCGATAAAGTTGAGGCCACGTCCCAACTATATGTAACTTCACATACTTTAAATATGTAATTTCAATTTTGTACAACTATTTGTTATTGGGCTAGGCTGCCCACAAACACAAACTGACCATTTCTTCAAGACTTCGTTATTTTGGTTCAGTTGCCCTCAAAATTTATATTTTTGCAGAAAACTGTAATTCAAAATTTTATACCATAACAATACTTTTATATACCTATATATGGAATATATACAATGCACAAAATGGTTGCTGTGAGTCAATATATCATCAAGAAATATTTCTTACAAGTCAATTCCTTCCTGTGTAATTCAATAGATGCTCTACTCAGCATTTTGTAAAGCTTCTTATTAAAGGCTTCGTTTGGAAAAAAGGGCCTTCCTCTGCCTCTTTTATTTTCTTGCTCCTTATTTATCTCGAAGGGAAGCTCTAGGGGTCCAAAGGTTATTTAGAAAATTGGATTTTCCTCTATCTCTTTCCTCACAAAATAGCGAGTGTCGTTGTTTATGTACATCAGTATGCATATTTAATTAATGCATGTTCTTAATTACAGTTTATGGAGAACGTACGTTTTTTTCGTCAACAATACACCATTTTTTTAAAAAGATATCCTTCAATAAATAAGCGCAAAAAATACTGTTTAAATATGGTATTATTGAAAAAAAATCTAAGGTTTTCCCCAAAACTAGTAAATAACAAACCAATTAACGTATCACTCAATCAAGAGTCATTAGTAAACAGAAAAGGAAAACAAACAGTTAGACAGAAATCGTTACATTAGTAATCTAATAACATTACATGTTTCAATGCACCATTACAACACAACACATTAACTGAAAAAATCAGTTTTACAACCAGAAATGAAACTGATGTCCAGTTTGAGATTGCGCCGTATAGATTTATTAACATATTACGATTTATTTATATGTTTCTAAAAATGCTGAAAATAAATATAAAATCGATTTTATAATGGCTTTGGCTTTGTTACTTGAATTTATTCCATAATTGCTGCGAATTCTAGGTAAAAAATAACAATCACATAGGAATTGTACCAATGAAGAAACTGAAGAGAAAATATCAAACGTTACTATATTATATAGAGAAACAAAAATAGTTAATAACTCTTTATTTTCCGACGTTTCGCTAGACTTTGTAGAGCTTTATCAGGGCTGTTCATGTTGATAGCTTTGACGACTTTTGACCTCAACCCTGACCATCTCCTTCATTATTATTATAATTTGTATTATTTTATATTTATACTAGCTACTAACTCTAAGGAACCTGGTTCAAATCTGGCTAGACAAATTGTTGTCTGTTACACTGTAGCAGTGAGTTAATCCTGTGGGTTCTGGAGTCACTCAGCCTCATAAATTGGGTACCCTTAATTGGGTAAAAATCTGGCGGTCAATCATGATTATGACCAAATCACCTCTTTGCACAACCGTTGGTCTACTGACAGTACTTATAAAGTACTGAACCCATGACCCTACATGGGTTGTATTAGTACAGATTTTAATTTTATAATTATTTTATATATACATTGTTATATCTATATTTTTTAAAATTTTATATTTATTTAACTTCTAAACTTTGTATACTTATTTTAATACATATTGTTAAAAAGATTTTTTTTTTCCTCTCCTATACTACAGTATTTTCTCATTGCTTAAGCAGATAGCAAATTCTTATACTGCCCGAAATACGTACCCTTCTTGTAAATAAATATTTTGATATGCCTCCTTAAAAACATGAAAAATACTTTTTTTTTTTTTTAAATTTGTCCAGATTGTAAAGAAGTCGTTTTGTAAATACAAGGCATCACTTTTTAGTGACAGAAATGAGAAAGGGTTCCTGGCTTATTATCATCATAATCTGTAAGCGAACTGTTTTCTTAGCACTTTGTAGAAAGTCACAGATTGGTAAACATCTTAAAAGGAAAGTTTCGAAAAGAGATTTGTTTCTGTCAAAAAGTTTCGACCCTACATTATGCAGAATGGTATTCTCCGCTCCGAGAACTGCCTAATTTCCGTTTCAAAGAGCTGTTGTATTCCTTCATTTCTTCTTTTAACTTTATGGCAGAAATAAACTTCCATATGATCCATGAGAATTTGTTTTTATTCTGCTATTTATACAACTTAATTTGTATAATTAATTATAGCTGGTTTAATAAAAAAAAAGAAGAAAAAAAAGTACGTATATTGATATTCTATACTTTTATAGAGTTCATTTAAGACCCTACTTAAGTCCCCATGGTGTTGATTGACAGTCTCGTATTGAAGTTATCACTATTTTTGTGTTTTTCGATAAAAAAAATATATAAAGAATGGCGAAAATTGTTTCACAAAAGTTTTATTTTACTACAAAAATTCGTATTTTCGGGTTTCTCAAAATGTGGATATAACGATTATGAATTTAATCCTTACCAAGAATATAACAACTCGGTTTCGTCGTTTCACGTTGTTGAAGTTTACATTTTTCTCGCTTATTTATTGATAAAATTCTTCAATGGTTTGTACTTAACTATTGCATAGTGTTACTAACAAAGACTAATATTGCATTCAAATAAAAAACAATTAAAGGTATGTTTTTTAAAATTAATTAAAAAAATTACGTCCAATATGCTCTGGCCAAATAAAATTTATCGGCCGGTGCCAAAATAGCAAATAAAGATGATAGACATAAGTGAAATGTAAATATTACAGTTTAGACTATTAAGGCGTTGTGGAGGCTATACATTTTTAAAGTTAGATAAGAACAATATGAATTGATCTCAAAAGATACGACTATTAATTTAATTAGCAACTATTAAAATAAAAATAAAAATACAATAATAATTATTCACAAAAAATTAAATTAAATTAAAAAAAATTATAATAGCTGAAAGGATTTTGAAGTGAATAATAAAGCTGCAAATTTATAATTATTGAATTAATATAATAAAGAGAATAAAACAAGATGATACAGAATATGATAAAAATAAGGATTCGTCTAATACTAAGCACATTTTGCTAATTATAATTGTAATATAACAAATAAATTATATGAACTTAAGAAAAAATTCAGACAATATGGTCATTTGGTGAATCAAAAGCAATTATTGGGAATCATAAAAGTAAGAAAGCACCCAGTTGAATATTTCTTTTTTTTTTTTAGTAAAATAATAATTATTAAAAAAATTAAATTAAGTTAAATAAAAAATAATAATAATAAAAATAACTGAAAAGTATTCGAAATGAATAATAAAGCTGCAAATTTACAATTAGTGAATTGACATAATGATGAGAATAAAACAATATGATACAAGAAGACAATAAAAATAAGTATCTAGTAATACCTAAATGAATAATATCTATTACTAAGCACACACAGGCGGATGTGGTCATTTGGTGAATCAAAATCAATTATTGGGAATCATATAAGTAAGAAAGTACCTAGTTAAATATTTCTTTTTTTAGTTGTTTTTTTTGTTCTTGATTTACTTATTAGTTGAGCTATTGAACAGATATGGCACCATATAGTTTAAGATACGTCTACAGAAGTAATTGTTATAGGGTGGTTCAATAAATTTAATGGTTTTTTTTTTCTAATACTTTTTAGATATATAATTTAATTTCTAAATAAATTATTATAATTAAATTTTAAGATAATACTATAAAAATAAAATGGTGGTGTTATTATTGTTCTTAATGTACGAATTTGTAGATTTGTAAGCTTTGATAAATGACAGCACTGGCAGTATAATATTAGATCCCATATCTTAATATCGATTCAAATAATGCTTTGTACACCATTATTAAAGTTCTTTTTTAAGTAAAAATTAGAGGTAATACATTTTATATGGGCATACTTTTAATTTCCTTAGAACATTCACTCTGTGTGGATCCCAAGAAAAAACATTACCCACAGTAAGAACTAGATATTTTTCTACATTTAGTGTTTTACAAGTAACTTCAGTTTCGTATAGCTTTCCGTTCCAATTAAGACTAACCACACAGATCATTTTGCGGTACTTGGTTATTTGGACTCAAATGACCTCAAAACGTCTATTTGCGTCGAAAACTGGAATTCAAAATTTTTCACGATCACAATACTTACTATATATTCCATATACAGGGAATGCTTAAATGCAAAAATACTCTGCGTAATTATCACAACTCAATGAATTTTATCCATAATTATGAATTCTTGTTAAATATTTAATATTTATAACTATGCTAATGGTTTTCACAATCCTCTAAAAGTTGTTAGTGTTAGCGCCGGATGCGGGGGTGTCGTAAACTCACTGGCCTCACTTAAGATCCATCATCTCATATTTTCATTCATCATTTATTCTCTCTTCTACGTCTCATATTCTACGTTTGTGTTCTACTCAGAGACTGTTTTTTTTTAAAGATAATTGAGGTTTATGTTCATAATTCCTCTAAATCTTAATTTTGCTTGCCTCCATATTAAAATAAGTCGATGAAATTTAGTGATATTTTATAATTTTTTTCAAACACGAAAATGAAGTTTCTACCTGTTTAGAAAGGGAGTATCCAGGTTCAAACCCAGGGGGTGCAAGCCATAGTGAATAAGTTTGTGACATTTCAGCACGAAAAATGTGAATGGAAACAAAATTTTCAGAAAATTATATATAATTGTATTTACTTGAAGAAGTTTGTCGGGGGGTGCGGTCAGCAAAGAACAACATAAATAAACAAAACCATATTTATTTATTTTATGCCGACGTTTCGACCTGA
>NW_027104738.1:80278-90244 GCF_000696795.3 Halyomorpha halys
TCGGCATAAAATAAATAAATATGGTTTTGTTTATTTATGTTGTTCTTTGCTGACCGCACCCCCCGACAAACTTCTTCAAGCATTAATCTACGGTCAACTATCTACACCTCATAATTGTATTTACTTTAATTTTTTTTTTCGAATTCCTCTCGTATCCAAAATCCTTCGTAAAATCCTCAATGCTCTTTATTTTCTCACAAATAAAATCATACATAAAAACCTTAATGTTCCCTATGTAACCGATCTAGCCCGAACCAGTATCACTCCTTCCATTATAAACTCCCTAGCCACCCA
The DNA here is from genome assembly GCF_000696795.3 of Halyomorpha halys. NCBI lineage: Eukaryota > Metazoa > Arthropoda > Insecta > Hemiptera > Pentatomidae > Halyomorpha > Halyomorpha halys. The sequence goes on from NW_027104738.1 coordinate 80,573, forward strand.
AACCCACTAGTTTCTAACCTTGCTTCCTCTTCCATTCCTGACAATCCTCCGAGGCGCTAGAAAAGAAGATGGCCACGAGACCTGTTAATGTAAAACGTCATTAGAATGCTGCCACACGCCTGTAACACTCCAATTTAACTGAGATCAGATTTACTAAATGTACAGTTGTAAATAGCAATAAATAAATATATAAAAAAAAAATTATTTTTTTAAATTCTGGGGGAGGGTAGCTGCCACCTTCTGTCCCCCACTACTGTGCTGCTTTACAACAACGTTTTCATCACAACAACCTATACACATTTCACTTGATAAAAAAATCTTGAAAAAGTGTCGGAAAATCGAAGTTTTTAGGTAACGCATGTACGGAATACTGCAATCAAAATTTGGGTCTCGAAATTTTCTTCATGAGCCTATCTCTCTAAAATTTAATAAGTGATTTAAAAAATGGTTTTGAACAGTTATATTGTTGATCCACCAATACCACGCTGGGATGGACCTAATACTAAAAAGGACACAGTGTAAAAACATGGTATGGATTTAATATCCCTTCTTCCCTCTTAGACTAGGCCTACGACAAGCACCTATATGATAAAAAAAATATTTTATATACATAAACGTTGTCCAGCCCTTGTATAGGCTTATTATTGTTATCATCTCCATTGGAGCATCATACCCTTATGAAGTAATTAGTCATTATCACATGGAAAGGAAACTATGGTGTCTGGGGAAGCTTTTAAATGGCTTTTAAGATAATGGTAGAGCGGAGAAAGTGTCCTAGGCATTATGATAATAACGGCAGGTCAACGCACGTCTGCCAGCTTCCGAGGAGTTCGCTGAAGGGGCTTTGAATTGACTTCTTGGAGGTTTCCCCAGTTAATTATACAGTATAATATATGCCAACATAGAATATTATAAAATTAATTATATACTGGTGAATAAAATCAAATATCTTCTTCTAAACCTTTGGAGAAATCAGACATTATCGAATCATAGATGTGTGGAATATACCTTTGCGGTAATGGTGGATTTCATTATTATTCAAATTATCAAAAGTATCGAATAATTAACACGGCTAAAAATATAATAAAAAAAAACAAAAAACAAACATTTAATATTTAAAAATAAGATATACAAAATGTTGGAAAATAATTTTTATCCTTCTAATATATTAATGATCTTTGGTATAAATACATAAATGAGATAAATAATGATGAGGTGTAGATAGCTGTTGACTGTAGATTAATAAGTAGAGAAGATGGTCGGGGGGGGGGAGGAGGGGAGGTTACCGTCAGAAAAAAAGACTCAAATAAAAAAAAAATATCCGTGCCGACGTTTTGAACTGATTTTCAGGCCTTCATCAGGGCTATAAAACAAAAAATTGATAACAAACATCATCCAGAGAGATATAAAATTAAAAAGAAATAATAAACTAGCTAATTTGGAAATATACAAGACAAAAATCCTGGAAAACAGGTAGATAAAGCATTAAAAAAACTATATGAACGATAAATATGAAAAAATTATATCTAAAAAAATAAAGGAAACTAGATTAATAATGGATTATTTTAAAGTCATAAACTTAGAGAAAAGCAATAAGAGTAATAATAATAAAGAAACCATTAAAAGTAGGACATTTTCAAAAATTAAAATACATCTCTGGGATGATAAATAAAATTAAAAACGGTTTTATGAAACTTCATGATCAAATTTAAAATTTAGATTGTATAATAATAACATATTAGATAATTCATAATAGATAAATCATAATAAATTATGAAAGATATTTGAAAAAGAAAACACACATTGTAATAACAGATGAGACGTCATAACATTTAAGTAATAAATATAAATCAAATATCAATGCTACAGCATTAGTGAAACATAGCATAGAAAATAACTATTTTTTTTTTCTTTGTGGTTATTGGCTTCTCCGGTATTGAATATTAAATGATATTTGAGTAAATTAAAAAAAAAATTACATATATGAACCTTTCTGAACCGTAAGAAAAAAACAAAATATTACTTCAACTAACTTGAAATCCTCACACAAGACTGAAAGACAGGAAAATGCACGACGATTCCGACTATTACAGCACTTACTGTCTATTAAGTACTGTAATTGTCGTAGTATATTAATACAATTAAAGACAACAGAAAGTTTTATCAATTCCTCATAATTTCTAAATTAAATAAACGTTTTCGACTGTTACAACATTTACTAGACAGACGGTCTAAACTCCCAATCCATTACAAAAGACTGATCTACTCAACTAAAATAAGGCCTATCTGGACATATAGAGGGGCTCCACTAAACCTTTGAATTCCTGTCGTATCCCATCCTTACAATCCTTAGTTAAATCCTCAATGCTCCTTACTTTGTCACAAATTAAATCATTCATAAAGATGTTCCATATGTAACCACTCAAACCCATTATTTTCTAACTTTGCTTCCTCTTTCATTCCTGCTAATTCTCCGAGGCGCCTGAAATGAAGATGGCCTCGAGACCTTCTAATGTAAAAATGTTTTTATAGTGCTACCAATAGGTAGTTTATCTACATGGCTGTCATACCGTTATGGTCTTACTTCAAATTTATAAGATGTATTACATTAGGTACAGTTTTAAATGTCAATGAATAAATTTGAAAAAAAAACTCTAATAACATAAAAATCTTCCAACAACAAATTTAGTAATATGCCCAATCCCAGTGAAACAAATTCTACCAACCTCTTCTGAATAGTTTTCTCTTTACAATGATACCTCATCTAATATTTTTGAATGAGAAAGACACTCACGAATATTACTAATAGATTGTGCAAGTGCACTGATATTTATTTATTTGCTTAATTTTTAGGTGCGGTATACAACTACAGGGTTAGAGGCACCGTATTCGTGGTTACATTTCTCGGTACAGGTTGTGTTCCTATAGGAACTTAAACAAATTCTTCCAATTTTCTGGCAGTAAGGCTTGACGTTGTCCCCGGAGGCCAAGAGACGTTCTTGATGATTCCAGCCGCGAACAGTGTTCCAGGATATGCTCCATCGCTAGGCTACATTTACAACTATAACATGTCCGTGAAGGATTTCTTTTAAGAAGGTGCTTGTATGTTAATTTTGTATGTCCGATCCTGAGTCTGGTTATGATGCATTGTTCACGGCGATTTTCGATAATTGGTGGTAGTGGTAGAGTATCACCAAGTATTGCCTTCATTTTATTTGATTCAGGTACCTCGGACCAATAACAGCCCCATGCTTCCTTGCATTGGGTCAGAACCGATAGACTATTATACAGTCTTCTAGCAGACTCAAATGAAACTATGTCTTTGCTACAAGTGAGGGTAACAATACAATGATGGGTCACGTCATATTTTTGAATGAAGAGGACTCACAAAAAGTCTTTAAATCTGTGGCAACTCTAAAAAAAAATAAAACCAATAAATATAAATAAAAATTAAAAATAAAGCCAAAATTGTATAGCATGGTCTTATTTATAAATTTATAAAATTCTATAGCATATTATATTATCGGATGAAGAATGAAACGGCAGATGTGCACACCTTATCTTCTTCAATCCTCCAAGCCGTACAAAAGCTTTCAGAACACAATGATTGCTTCTATACCTGCGCCTGGAGCTCATCCTTCCACACAGCTGTTCTATACCGGCCTAGGCCCTTCTGAGGTTGTATTTTAAAACTGGACATTTAAAGAATTTATTCTACTAGATACTTATATATTATTTGTTTCTGGGGCGCCTCATACTCTTTGCATGGAATGTGAAAACAATTCTTTCTTGAAAGTATTTTTAATTACGTATAAAGAGGCCTTATTATTATTATTATTATGTATTGTTTATAACGAGCTCGGGTATAAGAACATATAGCTGCAAAAATTATTGATATCATTATTCTGAAATTTTATAAAAGTATTTTTTTAACGAATATAAGCATGGTTATAATAACTGAACGGTCATTAGTGATGACCCATCAAACTATAAGATCGGTTTTAGCGAAAGCATTCCAGGAATGTACAAGAGGGCCTTATGCTGGATTTAATCGTTTGCCATTTGCCTTAAATCCATCACTTGTACAAGCATTTGGCAAGCAAAGGAAGCAACAAACGCAGATATTCACACGCTTGTGTGTTCTTTTAACTTTTATCAGCTATTACATTCGAGATAAATAATAAATATGATAAATGATAGAAATCCATAGAAATAATACTACACAATCCATATAAGTATAATATAATATTATATAAATCCAACCTTTGTTCTTGAATTTTTATCAGATACTTGTTAATTTAATTACATAGACATATAATGCCTTTATAAATGTACATTAGTGCTATATTAAATAAAAAATAAACCTCAAAAGTTAATTAACAAGATTTGAAACAATTTATTTATACTAACTCGATAGAAATTTAAAACATACAATCTTAAACTAGAGTTAATTATTAAATTCAAAGGTTGGGGAATTTCTTCAAATAATTAAAATTCGAAGATCACAAATATTTATCTGTTTGCAATTCTAAAACTATACTAACCGAACACAAACGTGTGGATGCAGGACAAGCAGTCTTTGCACAAGCATAAATTTGCCATAGTTTGGCAAACGTGAAGAGGCACCTTTACAAACGAGAACACGGCTTTTTCTGAAAATGTATACTTTAAACTCGTGCTTTATATACCTTCCTCTTTTATTTGTTCATTTCCGACTAGTAAAATGTGAACTGTTTAGTTTTATTTTTTCCTTCAACATAGTAGTCTTATGTCTAGGGGAAAAAATTCAGGTTTTCTGACGTTTTGAAAATGGCCATTGGAACATCAGCTTAGGTAAATAATTGAACATAAGTCACTTCAAGATCTTAAAAAAATGTAGATTTGTAAAAAAAATAGAGCCCAGTGAAGTGATTTGGAACCTTAAGACGAAATAATATTCCTCCTAACTAGCGCCAACTGCCTAGCTAAAGTGAATGATTTCTCAAATATGTTCCCTTTCGTACTAAGCATCCTTCTGAAGAAAAAATTTCACTAATGGCTATAATTGATTTTTCCTAAAACCCTACTTCGGTTACAACGACAACCCTATAGTGTCCGAATATTCCTGGTCCCTTTGGAGGTCGTTATAATCAATATCTAGTTTATTAAAATTCAAATTGTTTAAAGTACATTTATTTACATCGATATTTTCACCATATTTGTATATCTCAAGAGCTTTAAAAATACTCCCAGTGGTGTAACTACTCCCAGGGGTTCTGCGATCCTCCTCGGACCCTGTTTTAAAAAAGGGGTCAACAAAACAGCCCTCATACAAAAAAGAATTAATGTTTTAATTTTTTTAAAGGAGGGGAAGAGGAGAGGATTGATGTACTTTATTTAGATTTGTGGAATTTAGCTGTTACACAAAAGTGCTTTCACCTCTGAAATTCCATAGATCGACCATAGTATAAGAGCCAATTAGCAGAAAAAACAAGTCATTTTTCTCCATTTTCTATTATTAATGTGATAAAAACGATATATAGTTTATAGTAAAGATTATGGACTGCTTAAAATAGCGGTTGAACCATAAATTAAAGAAAAAAATGATTTTTGAGTTATTTAAAAAAAAAAATTTCGCGTTATTTTGCCAGAAAATGGTTCTACTTTCACCTTGTAAATACAAAATATAAACTATTACACATTGGAAGTATTCTGAGCGCACCCCTTAACTTCATTATGTCCAAGAAAAACCTAAAAATTTCCTCATTTTGAATTAAGTGATATTCATGAAATTACAGTACTAAAATACATGTGTTTTAAATTTTCTGTAAACTCCCTAACCACTCAAACCCCCTAGTTTCTAACGTTCCTCTTCCATTCCTGACAATCCTTCGAGGCGCCTGAAAAGAAGATGGCCACGAGACAAGCTAATGTAAAATGTCAAAGTTTTTCCATTTTTCATTTTTAGTTATATGTTTTTATCAACTGTTATTATTATGGAGAAATGGTTATTTTAATTAAAAAATAATATTAAAGGTATTTCAGAGAAAGATGTTTGAAACATTCATTATTCAAGTCCTGTAATACTATATCAATGAGGATAAGACCTAGCTGATATTAACTGACATTTAATTTTACACTGATATGCCAAGCTTAATGAAATTCCTCAGAGCTGTTATAGAGAAAATCGAAAATATGTGAGAAATTGATTTAAAAAAGTGGCACGTCCAGTCGGTCGAGTTTATCGAATAAGTTACTGTCACTCTCAGGTCATAAATCAGCATTCAATATGTAATTTCAGTTTCCTACGGCTTTTCGTTTTTGAGCAAGGCTGATCATACAGGTAATTTTCTGATACTTGGTCATTTGGAACCAAGAGACTTCAAAACAGCGATATTCTTCACGATCGCAATACTTACTATATATTATACATAAAGGCAAATGGAACCAAAAAGAGTTATTTCAAAAACTGAATTTGAAAAATGTTTATTTATTTTTTTAAAAATAATTTATTTATTGTTATTTACAAATATATACAAGAAAATTTGCTGCTAGTAATAAAAGGACATACAAGAGATACAAACGTGTGGATAGTCTACCCATTGATAAAGTCCAATAACATTTCTAGAGGAGATCTCAAAGTGATCTTCTTTTTAGACTGCTAAGAGAATTATTAAGCAATGAAGCAGAAGCCAGACTAGAAACAAGAAGGTTTGGGTGGTGGAACATTGAGATCCTGATGGATGACATGATCATGAGGAGCATTAAGGATTGGATTCGAGAGGAATTCGATGGTTTAGCGGAGCCCTCCGCTCAGCTCCGTATGTCCAGATAAGCCTTATTATAGTCATATAGATCAGTCATTTGTAATGGATTGGAAGTTTAGACCGTTTGTCTAGTAAATGTTGTAATAGTCGAAACGTTTATTTAATTTAGAAATTATGAAGAATGGAAAACTCTCTATTGCCTTTCAATTGTAATGATGTATTATGCAATGCCCCTAAAATAAAAGATTACTTAGTTCTTTTAGGATATTTTGTACTGACTAAGATTGAGGGAGATATGTGATAAGAATTTAAAATGTTGACTACAGGAAGATCAAATCTTGCCAATTTTTTTACAGAAGTGATCATATAAAAAATTGTCTATTATGTAATTGGCATTAAATACTAATCTATGTATCTGAGTTAAATTATCTCTTGGATATAAGTAGATGGTATCTCCATCGTCAGCACTGACACCCACTAGGAAGGCTTGTCGGTTTTCCTGGAGATAGCTTGCGAGGCTGCGTTCGAGTGGGAAGGGGTCGTTGAAACCCACGTGTATCCTTTGTCGGCGAGCCATCAACTTCTATCTCGTGGGCAGATCTTAGCTGAAGAAGTACCTGTCGTTTCCTTACGGTCTAAATCAAATTATGGTAACTACAGATAGGAGGAGAGGGATTGCTCAAGGTGACTCAATATATAAAAAAACTAATACAGACAGAATCTAAAATTAGCATGAAACAAGGATTTAATAAATACTTGTGTTTTGTTATCATGAATATCTATAATTCACTATGGTAAAAATAAGTTATTTTTTATGCAAACTATTTTATTAAAAAATTTAAAAAATCTGTTACCAGTAAAAAAAAAAAATTACACAACTGACTATTCATGTTATTCTTATTCATCTGACCTTGAGACCATTTTTAACTTTAATAAAAAATTTAATATAAATATTCGTTGTCTCAGTCATATTTTAATCTGGAACTGATAAATGAATTCTAGGAAGTGAATATAACGAGTATTTATTTGGTTATTCGATACCGTTTATATAAAACTATTTACATTATATTATATAAAACAAATTATACATATCTAGATGATGTTAATTCTGGAGGGTTAAAGATCCATATTAGATTTAATTGTATTCCTTCCTACCTCTCTGATAAAAGCTTTAAAGTAAATCATAACCAAGCTTACTCATCCGTCTGTTCCCAGTCCGCCGGTGTTCATCAAGGTAGTATCCTAACAAGATACGCTGATCACACACAACATCTATTGAAGAATAGTGTCACAACTGGAGAATCATTCCTAACAAATTCCCTCAAATCACCTTTACTCTCGGTCGTAAACTTCAACTCTTCTGCCCTTCAGCATTTTTTTTAATATCCCACTAACCCCGGTTAAACAGTTTCGCTACTTAGGACTACATCTTTATAAGGAACTTAATTAGAATCCCATACTAGAAACGACAAGAAACTGCTCGAAGATTTCGATTACTACAAAGCCGACTTTACAAACACACTAAGCTTTTGAGTTACTAAAAAACCTCTTACACTAGATAATCAAACAAATTTGGACATAAGGAATTAAGGTTTGGGGATTTACCCAAACCATCAAATTCCTCTCGTATCCATTGCAAAATATTCCATAAAATCCTTAATGGTTCTTATTACATCACAAATAACCTCATCCATAAAGACTTCCCTAAGACCTCCCATTAGTTGCAGATTTGGCCCTGTATAGATATACGTCATTGCATTCCCCCAATCTATACCCATTCAAGCCCATTAGTCCTTATTCTCTCATTCCAAACAATCCCGGATAGTCCTCCGAGGTATCTCAAAAAAAAAAAAAAACACACAGTACCAAAAATTTGTTTCTTGATTTATTCATTTTTTATACAGTTGTAAATTCCAATAAATAAAAAAAAAGATTTAATTTTAGAACAATTTTTGAGAATGAAATAAAACAGTAATAGTGGAAACACTTTACAATTAAGGGTATAATGAATTAATTTTAATATTGAATTATTAAACAAGATAGGCCATAAGGGAAATGAAACGAATTCACAACTATCATGATCATTATTTTTTTCATTTTTTAACTTTAACTTTTTTAACCCTTAACCGTTCCACCGAGATCAGCAAAACTTCACTAATACGAAATCTATGAAGACACAATAAATCGCCGATTCTCTTGATTAGTAAAATAAATTGTAATAAAGTGGAATAACTAAGGTAGAATAAAGTAGAAATAAATTCTTTTGTTTATTTAGAACTAGGCGTATTCCAAAGATGGTACCATAGACTGTGCTTATTTTCTTTACGGAGTTCGTACTACAGGTATCCCTGAAACTATTAGAGTTGTTACAAATTAACTCCAGTCTATGGTGTAATATATTAAATACCTCAAAAAAAAAAAAAAATTTTATACAAGAAAAGCAGTGATATGTCAGGTTCGATGTCCATAGTGGACTGCTTCACATGATAAACTACATTTCGCTTTAGAGACCGAATCGCCACTCCATTACCCGAGCACTCAGCGAGGATTAACGCCTCTTGAAAATCGTGTTAGAGCCCTAAAACCTTTGGCAATAATCCTAATGACATGAGTACTTAGAGGGCTGAGTATAGCCTCAATATTAACAATATTATTTTGTGTATCACCGGTAAATCGGCGTAGCTATTTCCATTTTCAAAGTTTACAACACAGTTTTGATATTTTTTTTCTATAAATATTTTTTTTCTAGAAATAAAAAATGGAACGACTGTTGCCTGCAACTATTGTTTTTAGTTTTTATTTTATTTGCACCTTTATCTCTAATTACCAAAAATTAAAAACTAAGTTGGAAAAAAACACCATCCATCTTTCTCCTATGTTCAGATTCGCTTTGCGAATAAAAGCACCACTAAAGGGTCAGGAAGAA
>NW_027104738.1:90324-110628 GCF_000696795.3 Halyomorpha halys
CATATATACTGGAACTTATCCAGGCAAATATAACTTTCATAAGAAAAACATAAAATATGATGAGAAGCTGTAAGAGAAAACCACTTAAAAAAAAAAATACAATTACCAACGTACATTGGGTTGATAATAACACCTTTGAAAAATACATTTATAGTGAATCATGGTCGATTAATGACAAGTCACAATCTCTCAAAAGGAAACAATAACACAAAAATATCAGAAGGCAATCCTTTTCAGTCGATCCGCCCCACACCCCACTAAAACCCCTTTTTGCCGACAGCCCTAATTTATGTTTAAAATAAACATTTGCTTAAAACGGAAAGAGGATACTTAAGATAGTTATCTCGTGCTACATTTAGAAAGTGACTGAAATTGGAAAACGGCTGTCGCAGTATACTATAAGCTTGTTCCAACAACATTTTCCAACCGTCTGAAACTGAACGGAGTCTGCGCAGTATGGGTTTTGGGAGGCAAAACTCCATACTACGCATGATACGCATAGTTCCGATGAGTCAGAATTGGTTGTTGTAGCATACCTTAAAATAGTTAGATAATTGCTTATTATTCTAACTATACATAGGTATAGTTAGTGAATTAAAAATAAATGATGATTATATAATGTATGGACCTAGAAGGAGCTATATAGAGATTCCAACGAATAGGTCTGGAAAGAGAAAACCGCTCACTCAGATGAAGATGCTTGCCAGAGAAAGAGATGTGTGGACCAAGTGGTTAGAGGGTCCTCCACACTGAAAGGAGGATGAGAAATATAAATATATTTCGGTAATATTGAAATGAACAAGAAGTAATTAGGAACAAAAATATAAAATATCCATTCTTGCGGAATATCCTCTTTGAGCACTATCTTAGTGTGTTGTATTGTCATCACCTTATCTAAATTTTCTGAGAATCGGAATTTTCCTTTTGTATTTTGGTCACGTGATATTGACTAGTTCCTTAGATGAATCAGGAGGTAACACATGATCCACAACCTTCCTCTTTGATATCCGTTTCGGTTTTTGTTATTTAAGGACTAACGTACTTACTACACGTTGTATTCCATGATGGTCATTTGAAAAAAATATTACAAAAACGAAAACTACGTTGTCTAAGACACTTTTTTTCTACGGAAATGTGAGGTGCCTTTGTCAACAAGAACTTTGATTTTAATATAATCAAATCAACATACCTCCTAATAGATCTATTTAAAATGTATACTTAATTTAATTTGCAACTTGCAGAGGAAGGAAATACAAATAAAATTAAATAGCAATAAAAATCAATGCCAGATAACGGAATCAGCTTTTCTGAAATTATTAAAGATTCTTAGAGCCCCAATAGTCAGTTTGCCAAGGTTAATTCAAGGAAGGTTGACCATGAAATATTATTAAATGAAGTTGTTTTTTTTTGTAGGAAAAAAAAATGAAAATGTATACCGCTACACACCATGAGTTGGTTAGGGTTTCAGTACTTAGTAAGGAAATACTGGTTCGTGAACAACGTAGTACATGGAGTTGATTTGTTTATAATCACTCTCAGGCGCCAGATTTTTCCCCTATTAATGGTACCCACTTTATAAGGGTGGGTCGGAGGGCTTCCCAAACCCATCGCGTTAACTCATGGCAACAATAAACAGAAAATAAGTATCTACCATAACCGGATTCGAACCGAATCGGAGTAAGTAGCATAGTGAGATTACCCACTGAGCTACTCCGCTCCCTTTTATATTTCTCTCTTAAACTGAACTAAGTTAGTAGGTAAAGTTACACTGGTTGACGGTTTACAAAAATTGTACTAAAACTATTAGTAGTATAAGTCATGTTGCCATGTTGTCACAAATGATGACAATGAAAATCTGAACCGAAAAAACCTATGAAGAGGGATTCGCTACTTTGTAAAGAAGTATTGTTTCATGAACAACCGTTGCAAGGTAATTTGTTGTTGATCACGCACAATCCTCAGATTATTCTCTAATTGCAGAAGCTAGTTGGACCACTGAGAGTTCCTGAACCTACAGTGTTGACTCACGGCGACAATAACAGAATAAATAATATCCTTTAAGTTACTTACTGAGCTCTTCTTCTACACCTACTAAGGATATTAATCTGCCCACAACAAATTTCAAAAAAATTATTTAATAACCGGCATTGTTTTATTATTTTCAGCTCCCTTCAAAAAAAAGTTTTTTTATTCGTTTCGGTAGCCATTTTAAATTGCGACCTGGCTGTTCCACTAACATTCTCATTTAACTCGCTGTTCCTCCAATTTAGGCCTTTCTCTTGACCTTCTCTATTCCGGAGAAATATTACTTGAAAGCAAAGAGAATGTCTCTCTATACATTTCGTAGATATAAAATATTTTTTAAAACATATGATGGGATTTGTATATAATAAATTTAATCCAGCGGTCCCTAACCAAAATTTCTATTTAACTTCCTTTCTTGTTTCTGTTCATGGACATGGATCTTTCTAAATTCTAAAAATGGTAAAATTTATTTTCTTTATAAATGATAGTAGTGACATTTCATGTTTATAGAAAATCTTAGAACTCTCTGTAACTATTTAATAGCTGTAACTATCTCTATATTATAAAATAAATTTATAAAAAATTAAAAAATACACTACATATAAACATAGGCTAAACGTTGCATGCTAAAAACATTATAAATGAAAAAATAGTTTCTGAATTAAAAATAAAAACTTGTGATTTCGTAGCGTTAGAAATTTAATATCAATTATTTTAAATTTGTACGAATATACGAAAATTTACAAAATTAATAAAAATTTTATTTTAATTTAGTTTATAATCAGTAGAAAAACAACTTAGATTTGTTACTTGTAAAAACATGGCTTGTTAAAAATCCGCTAAAAATTTAAGTATAAATTAAAAAATATATTAAATTATCAATTAAAACAAATATAATATAAGTAAAAATATTTTTTTTAAATATTTATTTATTGCTATTTACAACTGCACATTATAATACATTCTAGTAAATCTGATCTAAATTAAATTGAAGTGTTACAGGCGTGTAGAGAAACTACCCATTGGTAGCACTCTAATGACATTTTACATTAGCTGGTCCATTGATGGACGTTAGCGTGGCCATCTTCTTTTCAGGCGCGGAGGATTGTCAGGAATGGAAGAGGATGGAAGGTTCGAAACTAGGGGGTTGGAGTGGTTAGAGAGTTTATAATGGAAGGAGAGATATCTGGTTCGGGCTAGATCTGTTACATAAGGAACATTAAAGTCTTTATGTATGATTTTATTTGTGACAAAGTGTAAGTGTGTAAAAATATAAAATAAAAATATGGTGTACTTTACGTGGTATGTTAAATGGAAATTCATAGTCAAAGTTGATGGTGACTGCATAAAACGTTTCTTATAACAAGCTTGCTCAAGACAAATATTAGTAATATAATTTACTATAAAATATGAAAAAAAATTTTTTAACGACACCTCACGGATACGCTTCTTGTTGATTATCCCAGACTTTGGTATCAACAACAAAATGAATTTTATAATGAACCCAATTTTTTATTTAGAAAGAAATAGGCCATTCTTTATTAGAACGGCTTTATGAACTTTTATAGAGATTATATTATTTTATTTTATTATTTATAACTTTAGTTGCTTACATAGGGATTTTTAGATGGTCACTAAATACTGTAATTATTTACTGTAATGCCTTATATTAAGATATATATATAATATTCGCACGGATCTCGATTCATTTTTGCTGGTGATATCACCAGGGGCTTGCGTTCTTATGAGCTGAGCTGGCAAAACTTGGGGTTTATGAGAACTCATTTTCTTCCAACCCTACCATTACATATATTCATCACACATTCACCTAATGGAAGTGAATCAGCCACCGAATATTTATTTTACAGTTATCACAATTATTTTTTTAATTAACAATAGTTATTACAGCGGTCTCACAATATTTTTTTCGCAAAGTGTAAATCCAACTTCAGAATAGTTCATACAGGATGGAAATTTAATGCAGTGTGGCACCTCAAAACAAGAAAAAAGGACTAGAGTGAAGATGTTCTCGAAAAGTTATTATTTATAAACAATAAATAAATAAATCCCTTAATAAAGTAAATTAAACGAGGAAGATAATTCTCACTACTCAGAACTTAATAATATCGACAATTTTTCATTCATTGAACATATATTATAAAAAATTTCATTATTTTTTATCAATACCTAAAATATTTTTTTAAAGGACGAAAAGTGAGGCAATTTTTTAGGGGCGTGGGATATCGTGACCTGAATTGAAATAAAAATGATTATTCAATTATAAGATTATTAGTTTACAACCATATTAGTTGTAATGCTACAGGCAGTGAAAAATCTATTTACTGGTAACCAACGTTTTGACCCACTCAGCAGAGCTCCATCAGGGCTAAATGAGAACAAGGTACAAATATTATGAACTACTATAAGATTTTAAGAAAATGGATTGAATTTTTTGAATAAAAAAGAAATGAAGTAAACTAAAAGATGTATGAAGTACGCCTTCAACTTAAGGCCAGGCGTTACTTCATTTTAGAATGTTCTAGTTTGGTTATTATTAGTAACCATAATCATGAGAGATAGTTGACCATGCATGAGTTATACGAGGACATTATAAACTTATGATTATGGACATTATGAATTTTTTTACCCCCCCCCCCTTCTTTTCAATTCTTTTCTCAATTTGCCTTACCCACGTTTTTAGTTATGTTCACCATATATTATTATTGTTGTTTTCAAAATTTTTATTTCTTTTGTTAAACTTTACTTATATTTTGCCTCTTTATCTAATATTATGGTCACATATTTCATTGGTTACATATATTTTCTTTCTCTCAATTTTATTTTTCTTTCCATAATTTTAATTTTTAAATTATTAATAAACTAATATATTCATATTTCTTTGCATTATATAACTTCATTTTTATTTTATTTCCTTTATTATGTTATTTTATTTACTTATTCAATTACCTAATGTATACATTTTATTTTCCAAATATCCCATCACTTTAATTTATTAATTCCATACAGTACAATTATTTACTTTATGTCATTCTGTTGATATTTTCTGTATTTATTGGTTGTTATTTTGTTCTGTTTTAGCCCTGATGATGGCAAGAAGTTCTGGCCGAAACGTTGGCATGATTAAATATGTTATTCCAACTTATTTGTGTTTTATTTCGACCGTAACCCCCAACCTTCTTCTCCTCGTATTATTTGTAACTATATGAGAAAATTAATTGAAAAGAATTGACATGAACTGAAAGAATAATCATAATTTACAATATGATTGTAGGGAGCGAGAAAACATTTCTGGTTAGAATGGGTGAATGAATTTTCATTTGGATTCTGCAGGTAAGGAAGCTGAAGATGGTCATGAAGAGGATGAAGAAGTAAAAGATATTAAAAGACGTGTACGTACTTCCTTCATTTCTTCTCCTCACAGCAGCCCTCTCCTCTATTGCCAGGGAGCTACTTCCTAAATTTTATACCCACACACATGATAAGGTTGATTTTCAATGAAAAGAAAGAAAATGGCTATTTCGAACCCTTAGTTTCTTCTTCTTTCCACAGAAGGATAACTGAGATAAGGTCTTGGCCACAAGAGGCGTTAGTAGTGTTTATATTACAATGAGCTCTGTAAGACTCTTTCGTTTTAGACGAATCATAAATGTAAATATAAATATATATAATTATAACTAATAATACGTTCAGTAATATAATCATTATTCTGTTCATGCTTGGTTATATTATTTTAATTTTACTTCGTTCCTTCTTTTTAAATCTTTTTATCTACTACTTTATGTATATATTTTATATTCTTATGATAATTTACAATGTTTGTATATTGTTTTTCTTTAGCCCTAAAGACTTGCATTTTGGTGCGAAGTGTTGGTTTCTGATATGTAGTTTTGCTTTGCTATTTTTTGATTCTTTTTTAACTTTATAATTTTGTGATTGGTTGGCCTGTGGAGGAGAAGGAATCAATGGAGTGAGTTCAACTCTTCTAATATATTTTTCTTCTTTCTTTATTTTTCTTTCTTAAACATGCATCATCATTACCATCAATAGCAACAATTTCCATGAACTCAAAACATAACCAATAAACCCATACCAGCCAGAAATGTTGTGAATTATTCAATACATTTTAGAATTAGAGTCTTGCAATTTGGTGCGAAGCCTTAGTTACTGATATATAGTATTTTTTTTACTATTTTGTGTTTTTTTTTAACTTAACAACCTTACAAAAACAAATATATGTTTTGGAAACGGCGTGAAATAGATTTGTTTGAAAGAGCTCTATCGCTCTTGAGACAGTGACAATAGACTCGCTCTCAGAGTGAGCCCTAATCACTCCATCGATAATGGACGAGCTAGCTGATCCGTGAAGGCACTTCCTCCACTTCCAGGGCCCGCTGAGCAGCAGCTATTTCTCCCACACCCACCGCCTCTGTAGCGGTCGCTAGGGGGGTGTCTTCGGGGTTCACACACTGATTCGTCTTCATTTAGTGGTTTTTTACCCTTGATTATCCTCCAGTCACGGTCAATAAAATCCTTGTTTCGGGATTCATTCAACAAGGAATGCTAAACTATTTGTAGGAAAAACAAGAACTGAAATATATGTCCCCATAAACAAGTAACAAGTAACCAATCTAGTATTCCAAAAAAAAAAAAACATAGAAAATTGGAAAATCAGTAAAAAAGACCGACTATATTCCTCTGAAATTAATTTCTAATATCCCGAATAAGATTTATAGTATTTAATACTTCTGTTAAGCCACCTCAAATCAACTCTATTTCTTTGTGAAAAGCTTAGCTAACGAACAAAAAAAAAAAAAAACACTAGCTCGGATCGAAACTTTTATTTGTTAAGTAAATACAAAAAAAAAAAAAAATAAAAAAGATTAATCTTCCAGAAATATAGAACAAAATAAAAATGAAAAAAAAAATCCTTCTTTCAAAGCAAAATTGCAATTAAAAAAACAAAATTGCTAGTTACAATGGATGAACTCCGATGGGTCGGATATCAGGAGGTCCGTTCCAAAAAGGCCGGAGACGACGTTCTGTTCTTAATAAACGTAGATGGGGCCACACACCCTCCGATGATCACGCAGCAAGGTCTGGTGACTGTCGTAAAGCGACTGGGCGACTATAACACAAACTACTGTACGTAGGTTACTGAACTTAGGCCACAACACGTTGTATTGTTGTGGCAAACAATCCGGCGGTATTTCACGATAACCCCACAACACACGTATAATTCTCTTTCTTTTAAGCCAAGACATACTTCTCACAGAAATACATAGTAAACAATGTAATTAAATATATTTACTGTCTAATTAACAAAATATTTAAATTTTAATTAATACATATTGCGTTAAAAACTTCAATATTTTATATTTTTGTCAGTATATTTCAGTATTGAATATTGAAACATATTTAACATTTACGATAAATTAAAAAAAAAAAATAAGGTGTATCAGTCAACTAAGAATAGGAAACCCGAAGCACTTATTAGGAATCAAAACCCTCACTTTGAAATTAAACGAACTCTGCCCATTCAGCAAAAGCTATTTCAATACTTTTTAGTACCACATCCTCCTACATTGTCCAACCTTTAATGAAAATATACAATATATCTTAAAGCCACCCATATCCGTATCTTGCGACCTACAAAACATCCAAAATATATTGAACATTGACATTGACGTTAAATTGAATATCTATGTTTACATTGTAACAGTATGTAATAAGTTTGACTCTGTAAGTGGCATGTTTTAGAATATTAGTGCTTATATTATATTTTGGTCGATTTAAAATAATTATGATTATTATTTATGAGGTTTAGATTGTTTACCGTAGATTAGGGTGCGGTAAAAAAAACAAACACAAATAAACAAAAAATTATTTATTCTTGCCGACGTTTTGACCTAAAACTCAGATCAATAGTTTTTTGCAATTTATTACAAATACAAAATAATTTTTTGTTTATTTGTGTTGTTTTGCTGACCGAACCTCCCCTCCCCCCTCCCCCCGACCATCTTCTCCATTTAATGATTATTATTAATTTTAATGTAATGGAGTGAAGACTATTACGTTAGTAGTTTTGTATTCTCCAGTCTGCTTTATCTTTTGTTTACTGTTTTTAGGAACAGGTTTTGTTATGAAGCTGTATATTTAATGTAATGAAATTTGTACGAGAGTCTTTGTCTAAATATACATTCTGATTCCGATATTTCTGTATTCTCGACAAAAGACTAATATTTATGGAATACATCTGTTTTAAGATTCAAGATCAATTAAAGTACTATTCAAGCCCATTATCTTGAACACCAACCTTAATGGGAATTCTAATTTTTTTTTTCTTCTTCGTCATTTATTATCATCTTGTATACCCAATTCTTTGATCTTTTTGTACGATGGAAGCCGTCAAGGTCTGTCAATATCCATTGATAGAGTAATACCTCAGCGTTTGCACAAATACTTAGGACTTGGCAAGACTCCAGAAGATCCAGTGGTATAAAATCATTAGATCAGTGAAAACAAGGCACCTTGCTTCTGCTTTCCCAGTGGTAAAATGCGGTCAGGATAGCCACAACTCTCTCTGCCATTGTCACATATCTCTGGGTCAAGTTCAGTTTCTAGCAAGGTAAGTATTAGAGACAACCAACAGGATTATTTATGAATATTCGACTTTTTAAATTATTTTATTTACCGTATTCGAAACTGGGTCCTTGGAGTTACTAGCACAGTGCCTTATCACAGAACTTCTCAGCTCACGAAATCATATAATACATAATAATTTATATATAGCTATTTTCACATAATAATGTACATAATTCGGAGGAAGAAACTCAAATCGAGGGATCATAGGGTAAAGAACAAAGTGAGTATGGCAGTATGGCAGTATTGCAATAACAATTTAACAATAATGTTTTCCAACGAAGCCCATATTTTACACCACACCTCAATAGCTTGGGACTAAGCCAAGATATCTCAAAAACCATTGGAGACTATGATAAGGCAATAGAATTGGTGTTTCGGTTTTTGAAATCACAAAATAAAATCAAAAATCACAAAAATATAACTTGATCGGAAGAAAAAAAAATTAGTAAAAAAAACATTAAAAAATAAATAAAATAATCAAATCAAAAAATAAATAAAATTTAACGAATATTAGCAAAATTAAATAAAATATAAATGACGTTGATGACTAATGAAGTTTGGTGCCACTAAACAACCAAACAAACAAAGTGAGTATGGCACTTTCTTTTTTTTTTAGTTAAAAAATTTACATTCTTCCTGAAACTTCGGAAAAATAAAATTTGATATTTTTTTTTGGTGTTATAACTTCCTGGAAGAATTGATATCAACCATTCAATAAAAATAAAACAAAATGTCTTGGTTTTTACAATAACTCATTTGCGTATATTATTCAGTTGATTTAACATAAACAATATGTTGGTACATTTACAAAAAAAGGAAGCATGTATGAGTAAAATACATGGAGGGATCTTTGGCTCAGCCATGGTTAGAATACTGTTTCTTACCGAAGGTACAGTAAAAAAAAAAAAAAAAAATCATTAACAAGAAACGTAAATAAAAAATGAGAAAGGAAAAAAGTCAAATTACATTTTTTTTATCTAATAAAACTGAAGCCATAAAAATAAATACATGAAACAGTTTTGTGAGAATTGCAAGATTTTTATGGGCCCCAATTCCCGTCACGTTCCCACTATATAGGCCGCAAAAAGACCCAGGCCAGTAATAAATACGTTACTCATAAAGTGGGAATTATTACCAGGACGCTACTTGAGTTCAATATAACAACATGTTGGAAAGAGCTTAACCGTATTAAAAAATTTATATGTATTTTAGTGTTTAATAATTAGTTAAGATAATCAATTTTTCAGAAAAAATTAAATGAAAAGTCATATCTTGAGAGCAGATAACATAGTTCGATATTCAACGGTGTGGAATAAAATTTGGAATGAATTTCTGAGTTTTTAGTTGTTATTTGTGCTTTTATCAGAAAAACTAAATCTACTTTAAAGTTACCTTAAGAAAATTTAAGAGTTACCAAATTAAAGATGAGCAAATTTTCTATTAATATCGTGGTTTGGATCAGCCAAAAAAAAAAATGTAAGCGTCCATGACTTAATGTTGAAAATTATAGTTTAATCTTTCTAAACTTTTTTGAATTTTTAAGCAGCAATTAGTCTTCCTTGGCTGGCTGTAAATATCCTGGTTTAAAAAAAAAAAATCTTCATTTATCAAGCTTTAATATGGTGCAAACCCTATCTTTACTCTTCAATTAAGGATAGGAGGAAGCAAAAATTAAGAGAAAGAAGCACCAAAAAGAGAATATTTAATTCCAAATCGTCTTGGTTTTTATCTAAATAAATTCATTAACAATAATTACAAATTTTATTTACAAA
Source organism: Halyomorpha halys (assembly GCF_000696795.3). Lineage (NCBI taxonomy): Eukaryota > Metazoa > Arthropoda > Insecta > Hemiptera > Pentatomidae > Halyomorpha > Halyomorpha halys. The sequence continues at coordinate 100,785 of NW_027104738.1, forward strand.
GATTACTCTTAAGGTAAAGTATCCACCAAAATATGACCACTCATTTCATGGTGGTCAACACCCTGTATATATATATTAACTATATGTTAGGAGCTGGGTGGCTCAGTGAGTAGGGGACTGTGACTAACTTCAAGGGTCCAGTCGAATCCAGATGTGACAGATAATTATTTATTCTGTAACTGTAGCATTGATTCAACCCTGTGGGTCATAGGGAATGATTACCATTCTCATAAAATGGGTACCATTAATGGGGAAAAATGAGACGGTTAAGCGTGATCATTCACACACCACCTCTTTGTATAGCCGTTGTTCTGAAGCACTGAAGATTATGGGTTCTAATGGTGCAGATTTACAAAAAAAATCATTTATTTTTTGAATAACGTCAAACTGTAATAAATTTAAAAAAAAAATCTTTACATTTTCATATTCCATATTTTTTTTTTGGGGAGGGGGGAGTATCGTTTAACATCATCTCTCAAGTTTGTTCAGATTGTTCAAACAATATTTGGTTCTCAGGTTGTAAGCAAAATATAACAGTTTTTTGCTTATAAATCTGAAAAATAATCTATAAAAAACCACAAGGGAGAAAACTTCTGAGAATTTTGAAAATTTTCCAAGGAGAACTCTGCTGGAGAAGCTCGAAAGCAATGTTGATAGCGGAAAAAAGTACTCTATGAAATTTAATCTTGTTTAATTTGGTACAGGTTGATGATGCTGAATTTATTAATTATGCTTTTTTTAATGTGTGCTCTATTAATTTCGTGGAAAAACTGGTGCCACGAATTTAAAATTTGTATACAATACCTATAAAAGTCTAAATCAGCAAACTTTCAGAGCATTTTTGGAACTTTCAGCCTAGGAATTCTTTCTGTACCCCAGTTGACTTTGTCAGTCTATTCGTACTCCCATATAGATAGCTAAAGGTATTCATTTTTTTACGAAAAAACAAACAGCAATAAAAGATAAATAATGAAAATAAAATTAAAAAACCATTCCAATTAATTTTCAATCTCCAAACAGCCCCAAGAAACCTAAACCCATAAGTTGGTTTAAACGCTACCACCCCATCTACCCTCCGGGGGTTTGCCCATCCGTTCGGAGTTGATTACCTTTCTAGAAACTCAATCTTCAACCAGTCCTTAAAAGTAAATTTAAATTAATTATGAGCAATAAGTATTTGATATACAATACTGATGATAATCACTAATTACATTGAATAACATCGTATAATTTAAAATTAAATGGAATAAATTAACAGTAACATGTATATTAATCCGGTGTATAAGATTTTAAAGAGTTACATACTTCAGATTTGCACTCAACCACTATTGGTATTTTCTTAGTTCAATGAAGGGACAGGTAAACATTTCAGAGATTGGTGTGAACCAAGAAGATTTTCCGATACTAGAATCGATATTCGGTCTGTCACATTCCAATATTTTATATTCACCCACTATGCATTTATCACTCCTAAGAAGTGACAATATGTGCAGCAATATTGCAAATATAAGTGAAAATGTTACATACCAAATAATCTGTAGAATATACGCACAACTCACCTGAAATCAAAAATAGAAGATTAAATCAGTTATCACAAATAAATAAATTAATCAATGTGATTATTAAAAAATTAATAACTATATAATGTTACATCACGAGTTAATTAGTTTAACATTCAGATAAAATGTTATTACATCTTTGGAGTAAAGAAGTTTGGTTTTGTTTTAATTTTTCAAATCGATGTGTTTTATTTTTAGAAATACAATTTGATGGATGTCGATTTGATAATTGAAAGTGCGAATTAGTAATCGATAAAAAAAAAATTATTTATATCTCATTTTTTTAAAAATCGATTCAAGAGATTAGAAAAAGTCCGTACAATTTCAAGAGTGATATGGAATCAGAGCCTTAACACATGAAAGAAAACTAACAGTGAACTTCTTACAGAGACTGGTCAGTCAATATCTCATGATATTATAGTACAAGAGCCGGGAAGAAAAAAAGGCAGTTATCTCACCCCCAATTTTTCATTACTTTAATGAAAACTATGTATAATTACTAGTCAAAATTGATGAGTCTGCCAAGTATAGGTAGTGGGAATAAAAAATGGCGGCTGTTTCAAAACCTTAAAAAAACACTAATTTTTCGTTCGGAGCTCTATATTTTAAAAACTACCAACAAAACTAGATAATCTAATAGAACATTATTTAAAGAAGAGTAAATTTGAATAAATATTATCCCTAAAAGGGCTATTTACGTCCAATAGTTCTCGAGATATAGCTTCTTAAAAAGCAAACTTTCTTAAAAATCTACTGAAAGATTAGTAGTTAGTTAATTTATTTTGAGAATTCTATATCTCAGGAACTAAGTGACGTACAGATGTCTATTAGCACTCAAATTAAAGTTAAGCTAGTTTATGACCTTTACCTTCGGAGGAATAGAATTCATCATATATGCTAAAATAAATTGGTTTATAGTTGTCCGTATAATAACTTTGATTTATGAAAAACTTCATTTCAGAAACCATTGGACGTACAAATGTCTGCCAGCACTCAAATTAAAGCTAGTTAAATTTACTGCAAATAGTTAATTATGTTTATCTTTTTTATTAGTTTTTATGATATTTGACAAAATAAACTAACAAAATGTTTATTTCTAGTTGTTCGAATAAAAAATTGGATTTTTGAAAAAATATATCTCTAGATCCATTAGACGCATATATGTCTGCTAGCACTCAAAACGAAGGAAATTTAACTTACAATAAAGTAGTTTATGATACTTATCTTCGTAGAGGTAGTATTTTTTATGATATTCGCATATGAATATGAATTCGGCAATAGAAAATGTGTCCGAATGTGAAATCAATTTATTTTAGCAAATTTCATGAAAACTATTATTCCTACGAAAATAAACGTCATGGACTACTTAATAGCTCATTAAACTTGCTTTAATTTGAGTGCTAATTGACATCTGTACGTCAAATGGTTTTTGAGATATAAATTTTTCAAAATAAATTCACTAACTACTGATCTTTCAGTACTTCTCAAACAACATTTATATGAAATGTTGCTTTTTAAAAAGCTATATCTCGAAAACTATTTAACGTAAATAACTCTATTAGGGGTCATATTTTAGCCAATTTTCTCCTATTTAAATGATGTCCTCTTAGGTTTTCTTGTGTTGTTTTTTAACACTACCTACTTTTTAAGGTATAGAGCTCCGAATGAAAAATTAGTTTTTTTTATCGCTTTGAAACAGCCGCCATTTTGTATTCCCCCTACCTATACTTGGTAGACTCATCGATTTTGACTATTAATTATACATAGTTGTACATTAAAGTAATAAAAAATTAGGGTGAGATAACTGCCTTTTTTCTCCTCTTGGGCTCTTGTACTATAAGGCTAGGGGATTATGATGGGCGGCTCAAAGAAATCCATCAGGACGCCTCTACAAAACGATGAATGCTACGGTAGTTAGCAAGAAACCGCCTGGGAAGTTAAAAACCAGATGGCTAGACATAATCAACAGAGATGCAAAAGAGCTGCACGAAGCAAACTGGAAAGCAGTAGCACAAGTCAGACAGGCGTGGAGAAGGCTGGTTCGGGTGGCCAAACATCTAAAAGGTATGTATAGTCAACCGAAAAAATATAAATATATTTTGTAGTGAAATTTGAGGATCAGTCAATAAGATAACTATATTGAGGTTTAAAATAAAAAAGAAAAACTAACAGAAGTTTTTTAGAAAAATGAATTTCTTAACGATAGCTAATAAAAAAAAAAAACATAATTTAAGATTAATAACTATTACAATTAACACATTACTTAGAGTTGTCTATTACAGTATGTTCTATATTACTGTGATACAACTCAAGGTTTTTGCCAGAAATGATCAGGCCTAAAATGTTGATTTCTTTGCTTTTTTTTTTTTTGTTTTTTAAAATAAAAAGTAACCGTTCTTTTTAACAGGTAGTCTGTCCATCATTTCTGTTTTTTGTTTAGTTTATTTATATTTAGTGTTATTAATTATGCCTTATGCAACAACGTAGTAAATGTTTATCAATGCGATCAGAAAAAAACTGATATCGATGTGTATGATTATCTCTATTTTTTAAAATATCGCTTAACGAAAATACATTGGTTTAATTACTGCTTGAAGCGTAATTTCAAATGTGAATATGAATCATCTAAATTCAATATTAATCGAAGAAAACAAGGAAATAGATAACTTTATCCTTATCTATGGCCATGGAACGACGATTTCAAAAATGAAAGAATTAGATATTGATGAAGAAATATACATCTATGTGAACCATAAATTGATAAAACGTAGTATATTTTAAAACCTTTCTTTTTTGTTCTCACAGTTTACCAAAATTATCAATATCAAAGAGAAATGAATTGTATACGGGTATATCCCAATTATTGTACAAACTAATACTTTTGAATTTTATGAAAAAAAAAATATATTGCATAAATAAATCAATTTTATCCAATTTTAGTCTCAAAACAATTTATTTCTATATAAGTCCGACGATTCGGCGATCCTAAAGGACAATCTTAATTAGAAATTTTAAATTTTAGAACCACATCAATTTTAAAAAACTTTATACAGGCAATTTCATATTTTGTTAATTCTTCACATTAAATTAAAAATTAAAACTTTTAATCGAAGCCAACCTACTCTATTATAATTTAACACGACAATATTTAAATAATAATAACTAGTCTCAAGAAAGTGTTATATTTAAGAGACATGTAGACGAGGTTGTTTTAGTAAATAAAGTAACAAAAAAATATATAAGTTTAAGATGAGCAATCTAAAAAAATAAATAAAAATAAAAAAATTTAATGTAATGAACAAAATATTTATGATGATGGAAATATCTATGATATTTCCGACTACAAAAAAAAATTGTTGTTAATTTCAAATATACAAAAATAATAAACTAATACTATTTAAAATATAACTAAAAAATACAATCTATATATATATTTTTAAGTAGAAATTAAGGAAACAGAAAACTTAAAAAAAAAGAATAAAATAAACTGTCAATAAATTATTGATAAATATTTTAAAACAGAAAAAACAATTTAAAAACAACCCAACATTTATTGATAAATCAACAATACATTGAAGCATTTCAAAAAACAACTGAACTAATGTATTTCTTGCATTAGCTAATAATGTATACTTTTTGATGCATTTGTTAATGTATATATAATATATTTTTATTTATATCTTTTATATCTAAGAGACATATAGATGAGATTGTTCTAGTAAATAAAATTACAAAAAAATATATGTTTAAGATAAGAAATTAAAAAACAAATAAATAAACATAAATAAAAATAGAAACATTTAATGTAATGAACAAAATACTAGCTATAATATATCCAACATCAAAAAAACTTGGAGTAAATTTTAAATACACAAAAATAATAAACTAATACTATTTACAATATAACTAAAAAATACAATCTATATAAATTTCTTTAGATAGAAATTAAGGATTCATAGAAAACTTAAAAAAAAGAATAAAATAAACCGTCAATAAAAAACAGAATAAAAAAAATTAAAAACAACCCAACATTTATTGATAAATCAACAGTACATTTTAAAAAATAAACACACTATTTTTGATAAATCAACAGTATTCAGTGACTATTTCTATATTACCTACTAATGTATTTGTTTAATTACCTAATAATGTATACTTTTTAATGCATTTGTTTTAATGTATTTTTTGTATTACCTACTAATGTACTAAATGTTGTATAATATCAGCTTATATACCAATTTCTTTTGTTAGTTTTGAATAAAGAATTTATTTTTCAATGCCTATTGTTATATTACCTACTCTACATTTTATGATTCAAGGTTTAATGGATCAATATTTTTCATCTAAACAGCTAAGGGATTTGATCAAATCTCCATTTTCACCATTTCCAAGCAACATATATACAATATAACTACATTTTAAATTAAAAAAATATTTTATATATGTATAACACATATGATCAATTATTAAATTACATCGTCTATCTACAGAATAAACACCCCATTTAATTTAACGCCAAGTTACGATACCCTAAAGCCGTAATATAATTTTGTCATAATATAGTAACGTTCATTAACATAATTACAATCTTTGAAATATTTTTCGATGTAATTTCGTTAAGTATAGCACGCCGAAGAGTATCGTAAATCCTGCAAAAATAGGCCCCGTAAGGGCGATAACTCAAAGTTGAAAAAGAGCCCTATAAAAGTAAATAACCCCAGGGGAAGTTTTAATTACGAGAGGCGAGAAATATAGTGGCAACCTTGTTTTACCTTAACGAGCTGTACCTGTAGCCTCCAGGTGCGGAGTTCTTGAGAACCTTTTGTACTCCATTCCGTCGAGGAGGAATTCAGGAGGATCAATTAAGATTTCATCAAAAGAAAAAGTGAAACACGCCAGTAACAATTAGAAAACCAGAGAACAAATCGGCATGGGAGACGGAGAGTGTGATGGAATCTAGATTCTAGTTCAGGGATGAGAAATCAACGGGTAAGGTTTAATATTTTTTTTAAAATAATTTATTTATTGTTATTTACAACTGTATACATATATGCACATCAAGTAAATTTGCTGTAAGTGATATTATGACATGATACAAACATGTGGAGAATCTACCCATTGATAGATCTCCAAAAACATTTCTAAAGGCCATCTTTTTTTCAGACGCCTAGGAGGATTATTATGTAGTGGAGGAGAAGCCAGGTTAGAAACGAGTTAGTTTGGGTGGTTGGGAAGTTTATTATCGAAGGATTGGTATCTGGTTCTGGCCAAATTGGCAACATATGGGACACTGAGGTCCTGATGGATGATTTTATTTGTGACAAAGTAAGAAGCATTAAGGATTTTACGAGGGATTTTGGACTGTAAGGATTGAATTCGATGGTTTAGTGGAGCCCCATAGCTCAACTCCGTATGTCCAGATAGGCCTTATAACAGTCATGTTTAATGTCAAATATTTTTCGCAATACTTTATTTTCGAAAACCCTAAGATTCTGTTCATCTCTTTACCGCGTAGAGGAGCGTCCGACGGGTGGCGGATGTGGGGATTCCTCGGGAGTTCCTCTCGGCTAAGTCCAATGGACCCATCAACAGTGAGAGGCTTGCTGGAGGGTGTGACGTAGGATTGAACGCCCTACTCACATATTTCTTAGTTCACAAAATACCACAAAACAGTCATGCAGTTAAATAATATAAAAGAAAAAAGCAACTGAGGTAAAATAATTGAAATAAAATAATTAACATCGGGAGAACGCCCTTCCACCCAAATGTGGCTGGCATGGCAGAACTCCAGGATCTAAGAGCTATCCAAGCCTTGTCACTGGTAATAAGAAGTACCCAAGTCTAAGTTTGAGATTTTATGTTACATGTACAAATAAAAAATTAGGATCCAATTTAGTGGATACTAACAGAACTTTATACAAATAATTTCAGATAATATTCAATTTTGGTATGTTTTGGGTTCTGTTCTCTTGATATGCGGGAAAACTGAACAAAAACTACAGCAAAACTCCAATGCCGTTTCATCACGAGCCTAATGTATTTGTGTGAACAGATATTAAGTGATTGCATATTTCCTGGAAATTCTCAAATGGACTGCAATTCTCTGGTCTATTGGGTAGTTGATGATAATATGGAGAGCGTCTGATTTAATGAAAACTCAAAAGTACCACGATAATAACGAGAAATTTGTACACCTGAATTTCCAGTAGCCTTCTAAGATCTCTCACATTCTGATTTTATATTTGTGTGTATATGAAGTGCACCTTCAACTGAAGGCCAGGCATCCTTCAATTTGATTGGCTGGTCGGTTATAATAAGTGAACTGTATGTATAAATTAATAGCAATGAGAGGTAAAACAGAATTATCAGAATAAAAAATCTATTTTACAATTTACATGTGGTGTAGGGGGTGGACGAAAAAAAAAATTATGATTCGATATTTAATTAATTTTGACAAGGGTCTATGGATTCCCTATATCCACTTTACTCCAGAAATGTCTCTGCTCATTCATTATTGTAATGATGCACAGGAAGAAACAAAATTGCTGTTTATAGAAAAGATGGCTCTCCCAGGTGGATCCCTCAGGCGTCTTCTTTTCCCTACAGAGAACGCTAGAGGAGATGCTAGGTTCCACACTAGCAGTGCCTACATTATAGGGGGCTCAACCGTTCCAGACGGTTTACCGAAACAGTGTGAGTATACAGAGTGAGAAACAGTGTGAGTGTATACAAGTGAAATATTTTAAATCCAAACTGATAATCAGATATTAATTGCTTTGTATGGTGAAAAATAAATAAAAGCTAATAAACTGTTAACCCTTCAATTTAGATACTTCCTTTCAAAACCGTGGGGGAACCCACGGGTTTTCCTGCAGATCAGACCTATAGATTTCTTTCTTTTTATCGTCCAATTGAGAGATATTTTTTGTAATCCTTGGAGTAGGTCCTGATTTTTCTCCCAGTAGAAGATCCGCGGACACAATATTTTCGTTCAGGCTTATTAATCAATACAGAGATATCACATGTTGGATAGGGCTACTTCGTCCATTAGTAGAAAAGAAGAGATCAGAGTCCCCTAAAATCTCTATTTTTTTCTTTTTTTCCTCTTTGCTTATTATAACTTCAAGCTTTTGAAGTATAAAACATATTTCTAGGGATTAAGCAAAAATGGAGCCTTGGGGCCTGAGGCAAGTTGTCTATTCACTTTTAACGTTCTGTAGACCCAACTCTACTTCAAACTTTATTTTCTAACTATTATTACTTTTAGTTTTATAAAAAAAAAAAAAAAAAATCTCCACCATTACATGAAGAGCAAATGGTTCAATATTTTGTTTAGAAATACTGTTTCTACTTAACAACGGTTGTGTAAGCATATTATTTTAAATTTTCCTAAAATAAATTTCCTACAGTTCAGGGAATCCACTTTATAGTACTGTTTAAATAATGATGAAACATTATACATATCCACCCCTATTATCCAAGTATATTACTAACAAACTTAAATTTATAGGAAAAATCTAAAATGTCTCCAAAGGATTCATTCCTTTTTACATCTTAAACATCACTTTTGGACTATAAGACTTAAGAGTTGTTCGGACCAATATTAATGAACAATTAATTAGAACAAACAATTTCTATTTTTTTTTTTTTTTTTTTTGCAGCCAAATCTGTAAGGAAAGTAGAGAGAATGGAAATATAAAATTTTTTGTTATTGTTTTGTTCACATGAACTTTTTCTGTGTGTCTTCATCTCCATGAATAGCGGAGCTGAGAGTTCTGGGTATATTGAATCAGCATTCTGAGGGTTGCTTCGGAGAAGATGAGTCAGAGAGAATCCTCGGCATCTGTGGTCCTCGTTAGTGGGAGCTGGCCGAAGCGGGTTCAAAGCAACCCGTATCCTAAATCCCCCACCCTTGGGGAGGGGGCAATCCCAAACTTGGTCTTCCTTGTTAATAACCGCTATATTGTTAGGTCGTCAACTTCCCAATAACTGTGGAGGTTATGGTTTCGGTTGACTTAGTAGATCAAACTTCAGATCGAAATACTTAGATTGATGTCTGAACGTGATCCATTAGGCGATTTGAGGTTAACGCGACTAAATAAAACTGTATCAGACTAAAATTTAAAGAATTATATTAGGCCCAAGAATAAAGAAACAGACTAGGCTAACTTACCGTTACACGAAAATTATAAGGAAAAACTTCAGATGAACAAGTTGGGTATAAATAGTATCACGGTGATCATCAAAATATTTTTTTTTTTTACAATAATAAAAATAGATTTATT
>NW_027104738.1:110953-156966 GCF_000696795.3 Halyomorpha halys
CTAAAGCCGCAAACACTCAACTTGAGTGGAGAATCTGACCATTGCCAGAACTCCAATCAAAATATTGAGTATTCCAGATGGTTGTGGCTTCCTTTATATATTTTTTGGTGAGCAATGAGGTATTTGACGAAATAGAAAAAAAAAAAAAAATGGAATTAATTTTAATTTTATTGCCAGCCAATTCAGAAACCCAATCATATACGTTTTAATTAATTTAAATATAGAATTAATTTTTAATTTTAAGTCTTAAAAACTAATATTTTTAACATGTGCACCAGACGAAGGCTAATATATGTGACATCATATATATAGAGAGATATAAACAAACAACACTGATTGTGACATATCATTATTTTAAAAAAAAACAACTATGGAATACGGTTTTAAGGAAGAAAAAAGTACAAATTTGCCTATAATCGATAATTAAATGTTAAGGCAATTTTTTGTAACAAGCAAAAATTTCTGTTCTGGAGTCTGGTTTCGTATTTATTCATTTCACTGAATGCATTATTTTATATCGAACATAATTCTCCACATCGTTTTCTAACTGGAAAGCAAAATCAATACGTTGATATCAATAATATAATTTATATCTTGCATTATACTTATATCGAAGTGATTTTCACAAAAATATAATTTATATTTAGATACGATAATAATTTTGGATCCCTTCAAGTCAGCTTTAATGAAATGACACAATGACACACATTATAATAGTATTTTTGCAATTAGGTACTGCACAAGAACAATAAGGAATATAACTCATAATAAATAATTGCTTAAATAATAAATAAAAATAAAAATAAAAAAAAATACAATTTTTAATATAATAAAAATAAAATTGAGCTGCAAAAACAAACTAAATTTTAAAGCGTAGTTTGAGACTAAAAAGCGATTATTATATAAAAATATGGAGATTATCATTATCAAATAAATGATATAACACACATTCTAAAAAAATCCGTAAAATACCGTATGATACAGGAATATATTAGATAGGGATTTCGAGTCTGTGCGAAGTAGAACATACGTTTTCTATTTATTTACTGAATTTCAGTAGCACCTCTGAAATAAACGAATCTTTAAAGCTTGTATTTTTTTTTTACTATCGAAGCAGACTAAGACTGCTTATTCTAAAAATAATGGAGCTATAACCAGCACTTTTCCGGGTGTTATACTTTCCTGCAACAAGTCCTCTTCCATTCTACAGGTTGCTCTGAGGTCATTTCGCCTGTGACAAGGACATAATCTTCAATTTTTTTTAATCGGCTCTCTAAAAAATATACAATTTTTTTTTTAGAATACCCTTAAAGACGATAATTAAGCTTTCCATCTTACTTTACCTACAAGATAAATTAAGCATTACTGAAAAAATATTGTTCCACTTTAATTCAGGAGAACTTTTAACTCTGTTGTAATTATTACAAATATATGAACTTTCTAAATGTTTAGAAAGAATGTTAGTTTTAAAGAAAAGAAAATCAACTAAAAATAATTTTTAATCGTTTTTGGGTACTAGTCTTGGGTACTAGTCCTATATTTGTGAACTTTTTTTAACTTAGTTCTAATTATTATAAATACATATGAGGCTTACGGTTGTAAAATATGGTAACTAGAATTTTTTATGAATTGAAGTTTTTGGCATCACCGGTTTTTTTAAAACCGATATAATAAATTAATGAAAAATCTTTTGGATATTTGGTATCTTAACAGAATATATTGATATTTAGTTATGGTAAGTGATCATTGGCTTAAGGTAAAACATGGATGTAAAGTTCAATTTTTACGACTACTTTGTCACTATGACATTAAAGGGAATGAATTCGCTGATGCATTTTCGAAAAAAAGCTTTCAATGACGGTATAGTAGTAACTGATCTATTCACCAAAGAAATAGTTACTTGGGTCAGAGAAAAGGCACTCGAAGAATGACAGTAAACTCGGTTTAGACAAAGGGACAACTTATAAACAAATAGGCGAAAAAAAAAAATTAAGAAGAAAAGAAGATGAACTAATGACCCGCCTCAGGATAGGACACTCAAGAGTGACACATAAGTAACTTATGTGGAGAGGAACACCGCCCAAATGTTTATCTTGTGGGGTATCTTAAACAGTAATGCACATTCTGAGTGCTGTTGCCTATGATAATAAACAAGAGGAAGTTGGAATGCGGACAAATACAGAAGAAATATTAAAAAAATAGTGAAAAGGCAACAGAAATATTGTTTTTGTTTCTAAAGAAAAGGATATCTTTCACAAAATTTAAAATAATTCATAAATCATTAATACTGGGCCGAAATAATGAGGAGCTAAAAATTATTGTAAATATACAATAAACAAGGTAAAACATTGTAAATATATAATAAATAAGGTAAACCATTGTAAATATATAATAAATAAGGTAAAACATTGTAAATATATAGTAAATAAGGTAAAACATTGTAAATGTATAATACAAGACTGAAAAGACAGGAAACTGCACGTCGATTCCGACTATTACAACATTTACTAGACTATTATAAGGCCTATCTGGACATACGGAGTTGAGCTTTGGGGCTCCACTAAACCATCTAATTCCTCTCGAACCCAATCCTTACAGTCCAAAATCCTTCGTAAAATCCTTAATGCTCCTTACTTTGTCACAAATCAAATCATTCATCAGGACCTCAATGTCCCCTATGTTGCCGATTTGTCCAGAACCAGATACCAATTCTTCCATAATAAACTTCCCAACCACCTAATCTAACTCGTTTCTAACATGGCTTCTCCTTCACTACCTAATAATCCTCCGAGGCGTCTGAAAAGAAGATGGCCCCGAGATCTTCTCCTTTAGAAGTGTTTTTGGAGTTCTATCAATGGGTATATTCTCCACATGTTTGTATCATGTCATAATATCACTTACAGCAAATTTACTTGATGTGTATATATTTATACAATTGTAAAGAACAATAAATAAATTTTAAAAAATATATATATGTATATATAATAAATAAGGTAAAATCTTGTACATATATAATAAATAAGGTAAAACATTCTAATTAACAAACTTAACATTGTTAAAGATTTCATTCGTTAATTACCGTATGCCTCATACACCAAAGCGCGTAATTAAGCAATGATATAGATGTGTAAAGATTGACGTTATATTTATATCAAACGTATCAAAATGTTAGTTATGAGTTTTAGTTTCTGAAAAAATAAAATTAATTTTCCATTATTTTCTGTACTGTTTATATTCTAGATAAATTTACATTTGAAATTGGAAAACAAATATTTACGTTTTTTAACTATCTAATAAAGTCTGAGTCTGAGGCACAGGAAATATGAATTCAGCTATTTAAATCCAAATACAATTACATCGATAGTATAAAAGTAGACAAAAAAGGAATTAAATCGATAAATGTAGATTGCAGTGATGACTATCGATTGAGAACTAGGAGGAAGAAACAGCTGGCGATATCCTCCAGTGTCGGTAGCAAGGTCGAAGAAGAACCGGTTTGGCACATGCCTCGACCACAACTGGATCCCTTTATCTTCCTTCTTCAGATCTCGCATTTTTTGTTCAGCTTTTTATAACTAAGGGCATTTAATTCATTCATTTTCAAGTGTAAATTTTACTTTTCTTTCTCATTTTTTTTTTATTTGTTTAGGAGACCCAACTACTTGACAAGTGGTCACGCTGAAGAACTAAAGCCTAATGGATAGATACAAAGAAAACATGATCGAACAAGAGCCCAGGAGGAGAAAAAAGTCAGCGATTTCACCCCAATTTTTTATTACTTTAATGAAAACTATGTATAATTACTAGACAAAATTTATGAGTCTGCCAAGTTAGGGGGAATAAACAATAGTAGTTTTAAAACGTTTTAAAAAAAATTAATTTTTCATTCGGAGCTCTATATCTTTAAAACTACCAACAACAATAGAAAACCTAAGAGACCATCATTTTATAAAAAGTGTAATGAAAATTCGATAATTAGTCAATTTATTGTGAGAAATTTATATCTCAGAAACAATAAGACGTACAGATGTCTATTAGAACTCAAATTAAAGCTAGTTTAATGAGCTGTAAAGTAGTTTATGACGTTTATCTTCGTAGAACTAGTTGTTTTCATGATATTTGCTAAAATAAATTGATTTCCTGTTTTTCGAACAAAATTTCATGTGGAAAATTTATATTCAAATGAAGATATCATAAAAACTACAACTCCAGCGAAGATAAACGTTATAAATTACTTATCATGAAATATTCATTGGTTGTTGCACTCATAAGTTTTTAACACCAATTTTATATTTCTTTAAACATAACATAACATGTCAATTCCGTCCTTTGTCTAACTTTTATTTTTTTAGATGGTATATCTGAACATTTGATGGAAACGAACTTTTACTAATTCACAATCATCAAAACTAGTCTTAGATTTTTAGATAATGCCTCATCATTAATACAATTTTAGTAAACCTGATACCATGAATACTAATGAGATGGAATATAATTGAAAATCCGAGGCCGGGTTCCAGTTATCATTAATTTCGGACCTGGGCAGCTGGCCTCTTCCAGGCTCCAGAACAACCATTATGTCCCAAGTTCCATTAAAAGTTCTTCGAGGGCCATGTTAGTAGGGAATCGCTCTGGAGGCAGAGTGGAGGGTCAATTGTACGTAAGTAGCTAAGCGAGCTGTGTACAAAATGTTCAACTATAGAGCACAATACTCATGTTCAGAACAGTTCAAGGTGAGTACAAGTAATCAAGACTCAGGAAAAGCTTTGTGAATGAGTCTAAGGAATTCATACTCAAAACAATTTGAGTAGGAATATTTCTAATCTACACTAAAAAAATATATATATTGAGTAGAAGAAAATTAATGGAACCGATCTTTTAGTACTTATAGAACACCTTATGGTAATTATCTTTAAAAGGAAATGACTACTAGAGTTTACTTTGTACCTTGTACTAAGTATAACCTTTCGGTTAAGTACATAATTGTTCAGTAAATTGAATTTGAGGTTGAAAAGTATTGATTACGAGAGTACAAAAAATTTTCAAGTACATAATATTTAAGTACAAGAGGCAATTTCACACACACCTTCACCTTTATCACAAAAGAGGACCAACCTAAAAGCCAAATCTCTCAGTCCCTCTTATCTATAAAACATATAATTCAAGAATGCATATAATTTCGTCAAGCCTTCGAAAATAATAAGCTACCTCGTTCCAGAGAAAAGACTCAACGGATTTTATAGACAAAATCATAAAAGTTCTAAAAGAAACCCAACTGTATTCTAAAATCTAAATTACCAATATCGACCGGCGTAATCGTTAAAGGAAAGCAATCTATATTAAGAAAATTCATATATAAAATGCCAAAGATAAGAAGATAAATAAACTAAAAAGGGCGTAATACCCAAGAAGTTGATCGCCAAGAATAAAATTGTAATAAAATCTAATCTAGAGACAATTTATTAAAAATTTTGTGTTTGTTGAAATCAATTAAAAATGTTATCAAAATTCATTTATAATCTTTACAATTTCTTGAGACTGCTTAATATTGTTTAAATAAATAAAATTTTATCCATTTTAGTCACAAAACATTTTTTATTCCTTTTCGACGTTTCGGCCAATTCGGCGATCCTCAAGGACAATCTATCACAAACATCTTTAATTACACATATGATCTTCGATAATTTTAAACAAATAACAATATTATTTATTAATTATCATACCATAGTACAATTTTAGAACAAAATCATTTTTGAAAAACAGCTTCAAGCGGGCAATTCTGCCCAGGTCATTTATATCAGTCCACAAATTACCTCATAAGACATTAAAACATTAGGGAATCATATAATTTTGTTAATTAGCAATTGTTCATATTAAATTAAAAATTAAAATTATTTATCACAGCTAACCTTCTTTATTATTTTTTGAACTTTTTTTTTATTAATGTAGCAAATTCAAGTATTTCTTTTAACCAACTTTTTATTATAGTTCTCTTTAAATTTGTATTAGTTAATACAGTAATCCAGTAATAAAGTACAATAATCTTTAATCTGTATTACTTTTGTTTTTGTAAGATGTATTTATTTGTTTTACTGTAAACTGATCTACTGCTGTGACTATTATTTCTTTGGTTTGATCTCACATCGCTGTCTAATAGTGAATTTGTTTAGCGGGGAGAATCTGAGAGAGGGAATTCGGGAGAGTGAATTTGTCGATCAAATGAAATAAAAATTGTGAAATGGAAGGGACAAGAAAGAGAAAGAAAACAGGAATAAATTGAAATATTTGTATTTAGTGTGTAGACTGGAATTGATTGTAAATGAAAACTGAGGGAAATTATTTTTTTTCTTTCTATTTTATTATATCATGTAAAAATATGTAATTTATACATGTCTGATCACGTATTGATTAGTATGCTGTGTAATGTAGCAACCCGATGTATTTGGGCAGCATGAATGGATAAAGCATTTCTCTCTCTTATCACAACAATAACAGAAAAAATATTAATGTATGAACCATGTATTTATTCTTAGGGGACATATGTCCCAGAATAAAATTATTTTTTCATTTTCAATATTTGTAACTTTGTAATTTTATTGTTGGGTCTTAAAGAGTATTCATTAACGTTATAATCCTTAAAAGATTTCTTAATATCCTTAGATAGTCACTTAATATAATTGAATCCATAATTTTTTTTTATTTACTTTATTATTTACTATTCAGTAATGATAATGTTGAGTAATAAATCCCCTATCAAAAAAAAAAAGCATATATATAAACAGTGCATATATGAAATTCAGATGGATCTGATAGTGACTAGGAACACTAGCTTTTCAACCTACACAGTAGACACGCAACTTAACTAAGAATGAGATAATTGTACGTAATAGCAGCTGAGAGATCAACGACTTCAACTCTTCCTTTTGAAACAGCTAGCCACTGTTATGTAGGCTATAATTCAACGCAGCGATCTATTTAGAATAACTAATACTCTAAATTAGTAATAACAGTAATTAGTAAAACTAATCCAATTTTCTAGTTTCATGAAGCAAATAATTACATCAAGAGATAACAACAAGGTATTCTAGAATATATCTCTTTGGCATTCCACGTTACTGTATACATAGATGCTTATAAAAATTCCTTTTGACTGAAACAGATTCCTATACTTGAATAAAATTCGACTGTAACATGCACGAACAAGAGTGAAATAATTGAACTAAGAAATGAGCAACGCAAGGGAAAAAATGAAAATTATAAAAAATAAAATTAGGCGGTGAGCTTCATCTTTAAAGGGTTCCCTTTATAATCGAATGGAATGTCAGGAAAACTAAAGACGTTCAGATTGATCTTTTAAGAACAATACTCCTCGATCACAAAACAAATTATGATATCCAGTCATTCCAAGTGGATAAAAGACTTAGCTAGTGCTTCGTTCATATCATGCGCTCCATTTTATTTTTGCAGCCCAAAATAACAGTAAAAAAAATTCTCTTTACTACGAATCGAAAGAGATCATATCATTTACAAATGAGCGTCAGACAGACTAAAAGTGTAAAGAAACCTCTACACGTTTGCCAAACCATAGCAAATTCCCGCATGCGCAAGAGTGTGGATGGGTTATTTGGATTGGCTGGTACAAGTTGGACAGAATTAACGGCCAACTTGTTGGGTGTCGGGTTTTGGGCACAAGTCAAAGGGCTTCTGTTGCATCCACACTTTTGTGAACAGTTCGCATACTTTTAGAACAGTCAACAGATGAATATTTGTGCTCTACGTGTTTTATGAATTATTGAATCTTTGTGATTCAAGTTATTTACGTCAGTTTGGTTTTGGAATGATTGACATTCCGAATGACCACGTTCTCGAAACCCAAACATTCAGTGAATTATACTTAATATTGAAGTAAAGAAACCTAAGAGAGCGAAATATTATTTCTGAGTTGATTGGAGTAATTGTCTTTTGTTGAATGTTTATTAGTATAAAGGTTCTACTGTCCTTTTATTTTTATCATAAATTTTAAAATGACAATTTGTAGGTCTCAGTTAAAATTGATGAAGTTTCTTTTGGTAGTGGAGTCAACTTTTTTATTTTATATTTTAAATTTTGTTATTCTTATTCCTGTCAAACAGATTCGTTACTTAGGACTACATCTCGACAAACGGCCGACATGGAATCCTCATACAAAACTGAAAAGACAGGAAACTGCTCGTCGATTCCGACTATTTAATATTTACTAGAAAAACGGTCTGTACTTCCAATCCATTACAAAAGACCCATCTACCTGACTATTATGGTCTTCAGATTCATACACCAGGGCCCACCGAACCGCTGCTTTCTATAGATCGTTCATTACCCCAGCCTCATCCTTATGGAACTCCATCCCTTCCAACATCCATCGCTCCAATACCCTCCCTACTTTTAAATCCCGCCTATTCAATCATTTCTTATCCATTCAGACCCCATAAAATTGTAAATTAATATAATTGTAAATATGTATGTTAACTATTATATCATTCTTAATTATTTTTACATCGTTTTCTTTTCTATTTTTTTTTTTTTTTTTTTTTTTTTTTTTTTTTTGTTCAAGTGATAAAAGTGAGAAAGTAACCTATAATTATTTTTTATAATGACTGTTTATATTTCTTTGTATTTTTTGTTTAAGTATCTCTGAGGCTCCTCAGCCCTCATCTATTGATTTCTCTGTATTATTCTAAAGGGACTCGTCCTAGAATAAATAAAATATTATTATTATTATTATTATTAACTAGACATACGGAGTTGAGCTTTGGGTCTCCATTAAACCTTCGAATTCCTCCCGAATCCAATTCTTACTTTGTCACGAATCAAGTCATCCATAATGACCTCAATACTCGATATATTGCCTATTTGGCCAGAACCAGATACCATTCCTTCCATGATAAACGTCCTTACCATCCAAACCCACTTGTTTCTAACCTGGCTTCTCCTTATTACCTAATAATCCTCCTCGGCGTCTGAAAAGAAGATTGCTCTTTAAGACTCGAGGTCTTCTCCTCTAGAAATGTAATTGGATTTCTATCGATGGGTAGATTCTCTACATGTTTGTATCATGTCATTATATCACTTACAGCAAATTTACTTGTTGTATGTATTTTTATGCAGTTGCAAATAACAATAAATAAATTATTAAAAAAAAATATAATTAATAAAAGCTTCAATAAAAAAAGTAAGCCCATTAAATACCTAATATAGCTCTCAAACCAAATACAATTGAATGTGAAAGGCCACTCATTCCAATTCCCATATCTGGAAATAATGAGTTTTGTCGACATAGCGCTCTGCTGGAGATGGATTGATCAAAGCAGTCCTGGGACCTTTGTCCTCCAAGAGGGTTTGCCATGAATCAGCAGGCACCGAGCACTTGGACCCCCCACAAAGGGTCCTACAATCTGTTACGGTTTTGCACCACGGATATTTGTCATTGTGGACCACAAGTAGATACTGTCTGCCGCGGCAGTCTTTTTTAAGTTTATAGACCACATTCTGGGAACGAGCTCTCTCTGAATCGCCGCTGAAACTTGAGGTATCTTGGCGGTTATAATTTATTCTGGATTTCATAGTAGAGTAAGACTTCTGTATAACTAACACCGGCGGAGAAAGATATTTTGTCCGTTATAAGGGGTAATTAAATATAATAGAAACACTAAAAAGAATTACGTACACTCGATTTCAAAATGTCTTCAGGAAGATTAATATTTTTTATTATTTTTTTTTAATGGTAGAAATATTTTTTCAGACTTACAAGGTTTAGAGCTTAAGCAGAAAATGTATTTTATTTTCAATAAAACTTTTTACATTAGATAAAAATTATAATTAAGATATAGTATCTAATAATATATTTCTATTATTACAATATATTCTATTATTCAAATATCTTCTATTTTTTAAAAAATTATTATTAATACAAATAAGAAAAGTTAAAGAAATATTGTCTCTAAAAAAAAAAGTTAAATAATTATTACAGTATAAGAGATTATACAAATTGTCATAGTTTATTTTTGTTTCAACTTATTTACTCATTTCTTTTAGTTTATTTATATCTGTTTTCTTTAAATGTATTTATTAGTTTTGAACTTATTTATTTGTTTTTCAATTGTTATACTGCTGTTGCTATTTTATTTATGATTTATTCTTATATATAGATTTATTGATAATTTCGTTTAATTTCCATTGCATTTGTGAGAGTGGATTAGAGAGGGAGAGGGAGAGGGAGAGGGAGAGGGAGAGAGAGAGAGAGAGAGAGAGAGAGAGAGAGAGAGAGAGAGAGAGAGAGAGAGAGAGAGAGAGAGAGAGAGAGAGAGAGAATTTGATACAATTATGTAAAAAATGACAAATATTTGAAGAGCTGTATCATTGATAGTAGTTAAAAAAATTTGGTTTAAAAGTATATCAAATTTCATTGAATTTAATAATGAAAGTTAGAGCCATTTAGTCAGGCGAGTAGCTTTCGATTAATTGAGTAACAATTGAAAAAAGTTTGTTCATTCTTCATTGATGGTGTAAAACTTCGCTGGTCATCAACTCCATTTATTTATGTTTATATTTATATTTTTTTTATTTATTACTTTGTTTGGTTTATTTATAAATTTTCGTGCTATTATAAATATTCGATGGTATTAAGACTAATTATACTGCTTATCGCCTCTGAAGATTGTTGGCATATCAGGGTTTAATCCAAAACTCTTGAGGAGTAATAGTCCAAGAGCCCAAAAAAAGAAAAAAAAATCAGTTATTTCACCCCATATATTGAATAATGAAAATTATGAACAATTACAAGTCAGAATGTATATGTCTGCCACGTGCAGTTAGGGACGACTGTTAAAAAACATAAAAAAAAAATTAATTGTTCATTGGAAGCTTCTAAAACTTAAAACATAATAGAACATAATTTAAAGAAGAGTAAGTTTGATATAAGTTGATCCTTAAAAAAAGATTTTTACGCTCAACAGTTCCCAAGATATACTTAGTTTAGTTAATTAATTTGTTTGGAAAAATCTATATCTCAGGAACCATTATAAACAGTATTAGCACTCATATTAAAGTTAGTTTAATGCGCTATAATGTAATTTATGGGGTTTCCCTTTGTAGGAGTAGTTTCCTTGATATTTGCCAAAACTAATTCACGACATGTTCACGTACAGTTGTTCAGACAAAATGTTTGATTTATGAAAAAATATACCTCATAAATCATAAGTCGTACAGATGTCTCTCAGCACTCAAATTACAGTTAGTTAAATGCATAGAAAAAAAAGAGGTTAATTTCACTTAAATTCCGAAATAGAAATATCTTTATAGATTTTTCAAAATTACTTTTTTTCTGGTGAAATAATTTATTCTTTCAATAATTACGTGGAAAGGATAGAAATTTGAAGAACTCAGACATAAAATTCTAGTAAACCGGTTTAATTCAAATGATATCATTCAATCCCATTTTTTCAATGATGAGATTTGAGATTCACATGGATTGGAAGGTGGAAGGAATATTCTCAATTTATTTTTTTTTTTACGAATGAATCCATATCTATGCTATCTACAGAACACCCAATGGAAAAGCTTGTACATAATTAGATTCCACAGTGATTGGTAAGAGGGGACTTTGAAAAGATTGATGGTATAATAAAAGAAGGTCGAAGTGGAGGAGAGGAGGGTGATTCATCAGAGTTCCACGACTCCTTCGGGACAGAACCCGGGGGTCCAACGTCACCGAGTCAGCTTCGAGGAAGGATTATTTCTGGTGGCCACCTGCGTCCTTGTGTAAGGATATCTTACAAGAAACGTAAGGAAAATGTTAAATAAAATAGATAGTTGAAATATTTTCATTTAAATGTCACACCGAGGATAAACGTTAGAACAATATCATTCCTATCGGTTAACTCTTTACAAGAGAAGTTGGTACATAACCTAGCTTAAGATGAACAAACGTCCAAGAAAACAAGGATTTTACCGCTATTAAATAAATTTTATTCAAATACAAGGTTCATTCAGTATAAGTGTAATATATAATTAAAAGAAACAAACATTTATCCTACAGAAACTACAATTATAAAAATAACTTAGTTTATATTACACATACAATAAAAAATGTATTAGGAAACCAAATAGAATACATTTTTATTCTAAATTGAAATTCGAAAAATTACAAGAAGAAAATAAAAAAAATGAAACATGTAATACTCAATATATATAACAACGGTGTCCCGAAATGATGTTGGGACTCATTTAGTTTAATTCATTCCTTAAACAGATTTTATTAAATCTTTTTATTATAAACAAAATTAATATAGCTGATCATTAAGTGGATTCATTTTGAATTTATAAAATTAATCAAAATGATTAAACGGAAAATAACTGAACCACATCAAGTCCACATTTGTTGACAAAAAAATAAAAACTTATTATCTAAATGTTATTTTATATATAATCATTTTTATTTTACTGACGTATTGACCTTTTTATTGGTCTTTTAATTTATGAAGATATGAACGAAAATTTTGGACTTTCAGCCTCCATTTTGTTATTTATTAATTTTTTTTATTATAATCATTTTGTAATAAAATTTTCTTAAAACTAATACCATGATTTTTGAAGTATTTTTGAAGAAATAACTCAAAAGAAATAAATCTACGGGATTCTACAGCAAGTCCGTTCCAATACTTACCAAAAATGTCTTTTTTGGTTTTACCAAATTTAACAGTTTTTAAATTCGAAATTCTTTTTTTTTTTTTTTTATAATTTATTTATCGTTATTTACAACTGTATAAAAATATATACAAATAAATTTGCAGTAAGTGATATAATGGCAGGGTACAAACATGTGGAGAATTCTTCCATTGATAGAACTCCAAAATCAAAATTCAAAATTATTTTATTAATTCAGGTTAATTACCTACCTAAAAAAAACGGGGTTCTGATTTTTTTTTGTATGGAATAACACATACAAAGTTCTCTCTAAGTATAAGAACTTACTATGCAGAGTTCTGTGAAGATGTCTCTCTACCAATAGTAAAAACCAGACCATATTTTTTGGAAATTTTTAAGTTAAAAAAATAAATAATAATGTTTGGTTTAATAAAATATTAAAAATTGAAGAAAATGAAAGTTCTTGTCAAGTATTGGAAAGGATATGCAGTTGAACCTCCCTTCTTCAGAGAAGCAACGAACTCTAGGAATTCCCTGTATCGGAAGTCTAAAAAGGTCCCAGCCGAACCCCACACATGGCATTTAAAATAGCTGGAGAATGGTGAGAGAAAAAGCTTTACTATTGGGGAAAAAAATAAGAAAGATTTTATTGTTTTATTACATATTAGCAAGTATTTCAGGGAATGTTTTTTCTAACAACTATTATAAAATTATCCTTTGTAGTTTTAAGAGATAACTGAAATACATAGTTTAACCCATACCGATCAAATATAGAGTATTTTACCCGTAAGGGACAGAAATTAATTTACAAACTTTAATACTAACTTCAGAAATTAATTTACACACTTAATTGCTCACTGATACACCGAGTTTAATCAAAATCAAAAAAGAAAACGAAAAAAATCGATTCTAAAAAGTAGGTCTATGGGATATAATATAGGATTTATATTCATAAATATGTAATTTCAGTTTCGAACGACATTTCTTTTTTTTTGAGGTAGGCTGTTCACCAACACACATTTTGCGAGACTAGGTTTTTTGGACTCAGGACCAAACATTTATTTCCATTGAAAATTTGAATTCGAAATTTTTTGCGATCCTAATACTTCCCCTTACTATATATTCCATATATATAGGTAAGTGAATGTAAAAATATAAACCAGCCCTGGTCTTCGGAGCACCTATGCTGACCAACAACAGCCAAGAAGCTCCAACAGTTTCTGAGTGGTCTACTCAGACGTGTAGTGAGACATACTGCCCTAAAAAGAGCAAAGTCGAACAACATACACACGAAACTCGACCAACTGACTAGGACTGAATTCATCACGAAGAAGCATATAAAATTTTTTTATAGCCTCCAGTATTGCACAAACTAGCTATTCAGGACATTGAACCGACAGGACGGCCGAACGGCTGAAACTGACAATTAGAGTGACACAGAATATTACCCTTTTTCAAAATATACAATCCCTCAGCCCCCTCTTCCGATGCATTACCAATGCAGTAAAAGAAGTCCCCCCCCCCCAACCCGTTTTTAACATCCTCTGATATCAACCCCCCAAAAAATACAAACTACATAGATAATAGATCAATCATTTTTAAAAATCTACACAAAACTATTTATATTTTCTGATCAAAATAACTCATGCTTCTGGGTTTATAAATTAAGCAATTTAACTCAAATCAATTCAAATATGAAAAAAAAAAACAACAATATAAATTTCGGTTAACAATAAAAAAATAATAGGATAAAATAATTTATTAAGTATTTTATGCCCGATAGATTTATTAGAAAAATCTGTTCCTATTATTTTTTTAAATCAATAAAATGAAACTAATTATGGAACTTTAAATTTAGAGAAGGGGATTTCATCGTTGTACTTTGTGAGAAGCTAGTTAGGAATGGGGCTATGAGTAAGTTAGAAAGTATGTGTCCCTTCAGTTGATGGAGCTACCATGAAGTCTTTCGACACCAATCATATTGTGTATGAGTGTCCTATCTCATGACTGGTAGTAACATAAAGATGGAGATGTTTAAAAGCCCATCTCTACGATAGCAATTCCAGCCTTGACAGCAATAGTACCTACTATTATAATGAAATCTATATGACTGTAAATCGTGGTATTACTGTCGCATTATCATACGAGATAGGTGACAGTTCATGTTGCCCATGACAACATGATAGCTATTATTGACAAAAATACACCAAAAAAATATAGTTTTTTTTTTATTTGTCAAAGCATAATCATTAGGAATTAAGTTTCTAGATTTTTCCCATCTACCATTTTTATGACTTTAGCCTAGCTGAACAGTCAACAATAAAACTCATGTACTGCAATACTATCTCAGTACTGTGACAGTCTTAAATAAGAAAAAAGTATATTAGATAAGTAAGATTGATTTAAAACCACAATCTCTTTAAAAAGGTCTGTATTAAGATTTTATATAACATTAAAATAAGGAAGCGTTGACGATCTCAATATTTTACAATTAATAAAATTTAACGCATTTGAAACAAACCAATTTTAATGACAGAATAATAATATAAAAACTTAAATCAGTGAACCATTAAACTGCCACCTTCACACCATCTGGAGTCCCTCTGAGTTTTATAAATTTGAAAGCATAATAATTAAGCTATTTTGATCGTATATAATAAAGAGGATTATTGAATGGAAATAAATTCACAAAACTATTTAAAGAATGTTATATGAGAATATCTTTATAATACAGAATAAAAATAACTTTTTGAGTTTAATATATGATGTAAGGACCATTTTAGGGCTGTTCGCGGCTCAGATGGTTAGATCTATCGTTCTGAGGTCTGGTGGTGGCGCCGGTTCGAATCCGACCTGTGGGCGTTGACTACTTCCTTATGGTGGTTAGTTGCGTCATGTCTAGATTAATATGAATAATAGTTACTTTAATTTAAATATTTTACAAAGCATATATTTCTTCATTTATAGTTTTTATTATATCGAACATATTGTTTAGTTACATATCTACAGTATTATTATTAGTAATAATGTGAAATACAACCAATGAAGTGTCAGAGCTTCAGTACTTTGAAAGCACTGTTTCTTGAATAACGGTTATTTGTTCATGATCACGCTCAACCCGAGGGTTTTTCCCAATTAAGGATACCCACTTATAAAGGCTGGGTGCTACCCTGGGAGGACTTCCGGACCCACAGGGTTGAATCACGGTTACAGTAACAGAATTAATAGTTATCTGGTATAGAGGGATTCAAATCCAGGCATGGGAGTTAGTCGAAAAGCGCCTTACTAACTGAGCCAACCCGCTCAAGTAGAGTAGAGAGAAATAGTTTATTCAAAATAGCAGTGCCACCCAACTGCATGGGTTGTTACACACAGCAAACTAGATCTAGTTGAACAATTGCGTATTAATCTTATAATGAACAAAATAATTAATAGATAATAAAAAAATTATAGTTATTCTGAATATAAGTTCATATGAATATCGGAAATACTTTTATTTCATTATCATACTCATATTATTTTTATTTATTTTATTTTTTTTTGTAAGGCAATCCACAGCGAAGGAGATGTTTGCAACAGGTTGCCAACCTATTCTAACCATGGTGGAGGGTCAAACTTTTCATTTTGTGGGACCGCCACTTAATGAAAAAAGTCAGCGCCCCTAGGCCGGATTCGAACCGGCGCAGCCCGCAGATTTCTGAACGATAGACCTACACCTAACCAATTGAGCGGACGGCCATATTTTTACTTTTGTAACTCTTATTTCATCAACCATACTGTTTGCTTGCATAATTATGTTACTTCTATTACCAATTTATTTGGCTACCAGACCATTCGTTATTTTTGAACATGTTCAAATTATTCTAAATATTATGTATGTAAATTAAAATATAAAAAATGTATCTATTATAAACTTAGTATATCAACATATTAATAAAAATATAAATCGCGACTAACTGGCAATTGATATAATTGAAACTTATTATTAATTTACCATTATTATTTAGTTAATTCTTATTTCACTAGGTGTGCAATTAAATTCTGACTACAATAAAATTTATAAATTACTAAAATTACTTGTTTGAGAAATATCTCCAGTGATATAAATTCGGTTATAGAACAAAAATTAAATTAAACAAACTATTAACAATTATTTTTAATCCATATAATAACTTCATTTTATTTCAGATTTTTACTCCAGAGGTAAGAAAAAGTATTTTCAGCTAGAATGGTTAACATCATCAACCCCCCTGAAATCTAGAAGCCTGAGATGATAGTCTGAAACTGGGGTAAGTAGAAAATTCGTATACTAACCCAGTCCGCTCTGAACCCAATTTACTCTACCTACATTTTTCAAGCTCTAAGTGCAATAATATTAAAATAATAAAAATAATAACAAGGGCTCTATAAACTTAACCGTTTCTATTTGATGATAATTCAAAATGTACCTACAGAACTGCCATGATTTATTATTCTGCAATTACCCTTTTATAAAATTTAGACAAATAATTCTAAATTCCTTATAAAAATATAAGGAGTTGGATTCCAAAAATCACCTAAGTCCATTTTCAAATTTTTAATTTGTGTAATATAATATATAGCTAAGCTGGAAAGGTGTAGGTTTGTAATATCAATCTTCAGTGATACGTACTTTTCATAATTTTTTTATTGATATATATACACCAATATGTACTTGAATATATAAAAAACTACCGACGATTCATAGTTTTTTTCTCAAAAAATAGAGTGAGGGTTGATACATAGGTAAAAGACTTAGAAAACATACGGGCTAAGTTTAATTCCTTTGAATACAGTGTGGTAAAGATAGTAATGTTTAAGGGCCGTCTTAGGCGCCAACTTTGACTGGATCATGACTGCAACGGTGCCGGTTCGAATGCGGCCTGAAGGAACAACTTTTATTTCTGTCGCGGTCCCTCGAAACAAAAATTTGATTCTCCAGTATTGATGGTATAGATACCTTATAGATAATCCCCGTATGTCAGAAATAACCAGTAAGACCCTCTCTTATTCTGGAATAGATCCCTTTAGATTAATAATTAAGGCATCAAAATTAGGCTTAGAGTAAAATATAAAATAAAAATGAAATTGTAAACCATCATAAAATATAATGAATTTGAAAATATTAAAATGAACAATAATAATTAACGGAATATATAAAATAAAAATAGACCAAATAAAATAAAACATAAGGTGACTGACTTCTGATAATAATATATATAAAGTATATGGTAGTAATATGTGATTTTTATTGGTTGTTTTGTTCTTTTATCGTTGTTATTCTTTTTTCTTCCTATATATTTTTTTTTATTTTGTTCTTATATTATTTTCGTTTTCCTTTATTTATATTTCCTCATTATAAATTTCGTTTATTTATTTAATTATTCTTAGTATTATTATTTTCATATCTCTCTCAAAATATATTCTCTTTACTGACCCAATTAACTTTTTCCTTCAGCATATATAAAATAAACTTTATCAGCAATATTAATTATTAAAAGATTAAATATAGTAATTATATGCATATGCATTATAATTTAGAAACATAGCAAAATAATTACACGGGCATACAAGGAAATAAATATATTATGATAAGAGTAATAAATATAAATAATAATATTTATAATAAGTTATAAATATAAAAGGCTAAAGATATACAATTAGTTATTAATTTATTATTCGTGGAGTGACCTTGGCGTCGTTGATTACAAAAGCGCAGACGACACTGAAGATGTGAATGCAGAAACAATAGACATTGCCTGCTCCTCCTTGTTAAAGAGAAAGATTGGATAAAAGTAATTAGTCAGCGTGTGTGGAAGATGGTACATGGATATGAGAAAGTCATTGTCTGTAAACAATAAAAGGGGTTTCATCATGGTTTGTAATCCATTACAAGGACTGCCATCCACTTACAGTAAGCTGTAGCCTTGGGGGCAGCTGAACCTCCAGTTACAGCTGTCCAGGAAGTTACGCAGGTAACAAAATAGTCCAGGTTCTAGTCCGGTCCGATGTTATAAGTTATAAGCAATCGGAACACGGAAAAGATTAGGTTGAGAACCAAAAGAGTTAGCTCAATAATCATTTAGTCTACTAAGTGAGTCTAAGTTGCTAAATCTAGTAAGTTGGAGGGCATACTTAACTGACCTATTACCAGATTCTAAAATAAACGAATGATTTCCATAAATAAATTATTAGTTTTATGCGTGTTAAATATAGAAATGTAAATTATATTCATAATTTAAATAACTGTACAGCCACTACATGTAAGTGTGCCAGAGATGACCTATCATAAGAAGGTTATAAGAAATAACCAAGTTGTATGTAGTTTTAAATGAGTAGCTTTTGTTTATAATTATAACATTGTAAAGATCCTTTCCATTGTAATAGATCACTGTGGGATTCATTAAAAGTTTATAAGATTATTACAATCTTGGCAATAGTATATGTCGTAAAATGAATTTAAATTTTGAAAAACATAATTTGAACTATTTTAAATGTTATAGGGTTTAATTTTTAAATAAAATACTATTAAAAAAAAAATAAAATATATAAATAAAAATATTACCACAAAAAACAGTTCTCACACAAGGTCATGAATTTTAATTAGCAAAGAATGAGAAAGACTATTTCACTTCAGTTGACCAATGAGTCATCCAAATAAATATAAATAATGAATGAACGAATTAATTAATGGAGTAATTCTTACCTCTTTTTAAGAAGACAGAAAAAAGCACTAACCTGAAACACAGAGAAATGTTTTAATAAAAAAATAAAATGGTGCTGTCTAATTGATTTGGGGGTTTTCATTAAAACCAAAGTAAAATTATAAGTTTTTTCGGTTTACTCTTTTTACTTCATGTATTTTCGTTTTTTTTTTTTTGTTTTTTGTTTATCCGAAAATCGAATACTTCTCCAAACGTATATTTGACTCTTCAAGCGGCTTTAAATTAACGAAATTATTTCTAGTATATTTAACATTGATCTCCTGACACGCTTACAAACAATATTCATGTGTTGGGAGAGGTTGTCCTATCCTAACACCTCCAGAGTCCCTGCATCATCTATCTTTTTCTTATCTCTAGGAGTCCTCCAAGTCAGTATCCCAGTTCCAATCTTTCTCACTATCTACACGTCTCTATCAATCCATACAACACTGTCCACACCAGAATAAGTTCTAAAGTTATATAGTGGTAATTTTTTTTTTTTTTTACAATTTCGAATAATAGTTTTTATGTAATAAAAATATCTTATTTTTATTCTCTTGAGATTGAGATTCAAACCATAAGCCATTAGGGTAATACATTCAGTTCTCAGATTGGTTTTGTGATTTTCTCAATCTTGGACGAAACAATCAATTAAGAAATTATTAAATCATAATATATATGAAGAGAAAATGGTTGGGGGTACGGTCAGTGAAGAACACAAAGAAGCAAACGTATTTATAAGTGCCAACGTTTCGGCCAGTATTTCTAGCCTTCATCAAGGCTGCTAGGAAGAGTGTAAAATCTGTGGCTGAAACATGAGTGATAACATCACAGTGTCGAATTTTCAGATCTCTATATATACTAATTCTACTCTAAATATATTACTGGAACATTATTGATTGAACGTGTGTATAGATGAATGGAATATGGTCCGGGTGCGGTAAAAAAAAACTCGAATAGTAGATAATTATATATATTATATTACCAACAATCGATTGTATGAATTCTTAACTAACTGGTAGCACTAATTTTGTGACTAGAAACTCGTTTGAAAGTGAAAAATAGATATTAACTTGATATGTGGAGAGATAAAAAAAAATCTGCCGAGATTCAGAAGCTATATGAAATTCCCAGCTTTCTCTTTTAATAATACTTCGCCTTAATTTTTAATTTAAAAACATATTTTCATTTTGTTACTATAACATATAGCCAATTAATAAGAAAAACAGATGCCAGATTTACTTAATGTTTAGTTAAAGAACAAAATTATTAAGGAGGTACCTTTCTATAAAATATGCCATGGGTTCAGTGCTTTGTAATGAAGCACTGTTTTCAGAACAACGGTTTTACAGGGAAGTGATTTTTTCAAGATGACGCTCAATCACCAGATTTTTTCCAAAACAGCCGCCATTTTTTATTCCCCATACCTATACTTGGTAGACTCATCAATTTAGACTAGTAATTAAACATAGTTTGCATTAAAGTAATCAATAATTGCGGTGAAATAACTGCCTTTTTTTCTCCACGGCTCTTGTACTATTAGTCTACTTTTACCCGAGCTGCATATCTCTGGAACTCTATTCCCTCTAACATACGTCATGTACCAACCCTCGTTTTCACTACCTTTTGCTTCACCAATCTGACTCATTATTATAATAGTACAGATATTTTAACTTTTTGTTTTGTTTTTACTTAGTCAGTTAGTTTTTTTAATTAATATATTTCTTTCTCTTTGTATATAAGTTATAATTAAGTGAGTTCACACTGTTTTATGGCCAATATATGTTTTTATAAAATTAAAATTACCTTTGTAATTGTTCTAAAGAGACCGAGTCCTAGAATAATAAACTATTTTTCATTTTTCATTTCATTTATTAGTAGCATAGTGCCTTACCACTGTGCTACGCGCTACCATAAAATATAAAGGAATGAAGCTGAATATACATAATTTTTATTTTGGCCTATATAAAGAGAAAACATACATTTAATTTAATTTTTTTTTTATTCTCTGGTTCCATGAAGAAAGTTAAGGCTTATGTAAAAGTACTGCACTCTTCCGCAGAAAAAAAATCTGGAAAACAAAATGATATCAGTGTTTGTAGAGCTATCGACAGCTGTCAAAGGTTGAGTATTTATTTTCATAACGTAAACAGTTGTTGGAAGAGCCCGTAGAAACGTTATCAGTGGGTGAGTCAGTGTATTCCCAACATTTGACCGCAGCAGTAGATAAGAGATAACTATAGAGCGGTCCCGATGGGCTGATAGTGGTAATTGCCTCCTGTATCGATAACCCTTTCGGTTTACCCAGAACTATAAAGTAAAAACCAAGGTTTATTAGGTCATACCTCAGCTGATGGCGTTAAAGGATAGCAGTTAACTTAATCTGCATCATATATAACCAAGATACTAAAATATATATGAGTATATATCGTTGGTTTGGAAGAAGTCTGTCACAACTCAAAATAATTAATTTTTATTTCTTTACAATGTAACGATTGCAATGCGTCTATATTTTTATGAAGAGGATGCCTGCAATATGGCGCACTTAGAATTACAACTTGTAACTCTCTTCCACACATTGAGTGTGGGAAAGGTCACAAATATTGTGATAAATTATAATAGTGAAAATGAAATGTGATTAAAAGTTTTAATTTTTAATTTAACATGATGAATTGACAAAATAGGACAATTGTGGACTGCAATTAGTGAACTGGGCAGAATAGCCTACATAAAGTTTTTTTTTAAATTGACGGGGTTGAAAAAATGTATTAAGATTGTCCTTGAGGATGGCTGGATTGGCCGAAACGTCGGACTTATAAAGAAATTAAAAAAATACTTCGAGTTGTGACAGTCCTCTTCCGAATCGAACTGGTATTAGCACAGGAGACTTTCTACCCAGGTATTTTGCGGAGATTCCCATCCGTTCAGTCTGTATTAGTCATAACTAATCGAAAACTACGCTTCGCCAAGAATATCTCAAATGCTAGTTCGAATGTTAATTAAATACTCCAATAATTCAATTATATTCTTTATAAAGAAAAAATAAATTCATTTTCGGACCAATATTAACAAAGTCACAGGTCACTCCATGATGTTCACGGGTCAAGCTCTATGATGCGCGCATTGCATTGAATTTTTTACATTTTAACATATTTAATCTTTTATGCATGGTAATGTATTGTTAGTTTGTTATTTAGAAAGTATTTAAATCATTTTCCTCGTGAAGAATACCACGGTGATACACACAAGTTCCCAGACAATTACTTTGTCTTCACAGAGGTCAATGATTTGATGAATGTTGTGTGAAAATCTTATCAAGATAGGATAATAGTCAAAAACTTGTATCTTAATTTGGATGATAACGTGCCGGAACCTTGTAATGATTTCCGTCCAGGGCCTATGTATTATGCTGGAAAATAAATAATTAATTCTATTTTATTTGGATCTATTGTAAGAATAGTTAAGGTCCTAGATGAGATTTAAAAAATATTGTATTGATAAACAAGAGATTAAAAATTCTCTCATTGTTTAGAAATTATGTCTTTAATTTTAATTGTTTTTTTTTATTGACGCCCTTTCTGGTTATTTCTAGCATACTCGGTGGCGGGGGGAGGAGGGAACTCGGCAACAAACCTATTCTTCCCAAGGTAGGGTATCAAGTATTCTTTCTCTTGGACCGCCACATAAATAAAAGTCGACCCCTCAGGTCAAATTCGAACCGGCCCCAAGAAACGAAAATCGAAGACAGAAAGGTTATAACTTTAAGGGGTAGTGATAAATAATAAGTGAGAATTGATGAAATCAATCTGTTTTACTACTGAAAGGACTCAGCGAAGGATATATAAAACCGTATAGGTTAATCTGGGTTTTAAGAAATGGCGGACTTCGAAAAGCAGTGTTCTTTTGTGAGCTTCACACGTGACAAAACCTCCACATAATTTACATAAATTAGTTGGAATAAAATAAATAATTTATACTAATAATAATTTTAACGTTATATAATTTTTTTATGTTAATAAATCGATGCTCGTCCTACATCACATAATACATTACGTAATATTACTATCATTCTGCGAAAGTTAATGAGGAATAACCGCAAAACTCGAAGCGGGTAAAGGCAATGCGAGTTTTGCTCTGGATAATTCGACAGTTTATCACTCACGGTTAATTTACGGTAGGCGGTTTACATGCTCAGGTCAGGCGTGAAACCTGAGTTTCGCTCAATTGAGTACAACATTCCTGCTAAACGTTGCAAGGTGGTTAAACTGCAGTTACTCGATGTAGTTCATGCTATGTGTCAATGGTCTTAGTTCATTTGTAACAAGGAATTGTTAACATCAGTAATATATCAGAACTACATCGCCATAGTTTTGAATATATAAGTAGTCAATTTTTTTATTTATTTTTATTTTTAGGGAATGGAACTTATCTATCATATATACAAGTTTTTAGAGATCACCATGTAATATTTTATTTTACTCACTCAGCGAATTTAAAACTTAAATCTTGAACTGTAAGAAAAACTTCGAACTAGACAGCGAGTTAAAAACTTAAAAGTCTGAAAAGTTAAAATAAAAAAAAGAAGCACAGTATATTTATATTTATTATACTATATTGAAAAAAATAATACAATCTAATCTACAGAATACATGTAAATTACAGTTATACAATTTTATTTAAAATAAAATGAACAGTTGTATAATTTGTAAAATGGTCCGCCGTTAGGTGGTTAGGTGCTCCTCAGGTTTTAATAAAATTCAAAATAGTTTATTTCTTCTGAATCAGAAATAAAAAATAACCAGTTATTTATAATAATAACTTCATTTCGCTCACTTTTCACATAAAGATTAGTTCGGTTTGAAGCACTTAAATACAACGTCGAGTCATTTACTATACCATGAAAATGTGTGTAAGAAATGGTATGAATAAATATGAACTTTTTGTTCAAAATCAGAAGTTATAAACGTATCACTAATACTGTTCCTCAAACTTTTTAGTACGGCAGCATACTAGAATTATCGAAAAAAAGAAATGCAAAGCACTAATATTACATCTTATTGTTTTTTCTATTTTCAGTTATTAAAGATAGGGAAGAAGAAAAATATAGAAAAAAAAAGCTTTTAAAATTAAGTAAGTGAATTCCCAAACAATATAACAACTTTGATTAATTTTATGATCAAGTAATTAATTACCAGTTAATTAATTTTTATCATCAATTAATTACTTTTTTATTTATTAATTTATTTATTCTTTATGTTATTATTTTCCTTCAATTTTATCATTCAATTTGCAAATTGTATTTTACTTTTTTTTATCTATTTACTTTTTATGTTATTATTTTTCTTCAATTTTATATTTATTTATCATTTAATTTGTACTTTGTATTTTACTTTTTTTTATTTTTTTTATGTTATTATTTTTCTTTAATTTTATATCATTTAATTTGTAAATTGTATTTTACTTTTTTATTTATTTTATTTTTTATGTTATTATTTTTCTTCAATTTTATATTTTTTTTTCATTTAATTTGTACATTGTATTTTACTTTTTTTTGTTTATTTATTTTTTATTTTTCTTCAATTTTATATTTTTTATCATTTAATTTGTATATTTTATTTTAATTGAAGTTTACTTTTTTATTTACTTCTACATCTATTTTTGTTATCATCTAATTTATATAATTGTAAATATTATGAATGAACACTATTACCACAATTACCATTGTCAATAAATATAAGACAGAATGTAATATTCCACAATAAAAAACAAAGAAAGAAAATATCCACAAAATGAAAGACTAATTTTGTACTTAATACATACTAAACTGTAAATAACAATTTTGCACAATTATTAATTTTTTTCATTTTTTATTTATTTTGTTGACTAATTATAGTTGATTTCTTAATTTTTTTTTCTATAGAAACTGATAGCTAGGATGATCTCATCAGAATTGGTTTAACAGGCGACTCACTCATCCTGTCAAACAATTTATCTTTTGTTTACAATGATTCTTCCTTTTTTTACATTTATGATGTCATTTTCTAAAACTTTTAGTGGTGTGTTCAAAAATGACTTAGTTTTCCATTGAACCGTAAACCAGATAATTTTTTCAGTACATATTTATATAACACTAACAGACCCGGCAATGGTTCACAATTGCTATATTTGGGGATGTATAAAGATTAACTGAGCACAATTGAAAGTTTGACATGAATTAATATATTTAGTCAAAATTAATAATACATTCTTTTTCTATGATAAAAATATATGGTAATAATGTATAATAAAAATTAGAAAATACCCGGTTCGCATTAAACTGTAACACAAAAACTGGTTCATTTCTCATTAATAACATAGGTTCAATAATCTATGTAGGCGATAAACTATAATTAAAGTAATAATATAGAATGATAGGTGGTGTACAGCGTTTAAGTTATAATAAAACATAAATTAAATTAAAAAAGAACCAGCCTAAAATCAACATTTTTTTTTAATGGTTATAGTTCGATATGCTATATCTTCGCTAATAATAGTCCTAATTCCATTAGGACAACACTATTGATGTACGAATTTTAGAAAAAATCAGAAAATAAGATTTGTTTCCTCAAACATTTCGCCTTTGCTTTATTTTGAACAATAAAAAAAAAAAAAAAGCAATAATTTCAACAGGACTCGACCAATCTACACGAAATTTAGGAGTGGTTTAGGGATCCATAAACAAAACCAAAAGCCATAAATTGGACCCTATGAAACAAATTAGAACTAGAAATATAAATTAAAACGTTCAAATAGTTTTTCTAAATTTGAAACCAGTATTTCGTCCTTATAAGGGCATTAATTCAAAATGTGGTTAATATAAGTTTAAAGGGCAGATATTTTATATACAAATCGATTGTATAAGATTAGGTATTTTCATTTAATTTACATGAAGTTTTATCATCTGATTTCTATATTTATAAATATTTTGTTTCTCTTTATAATGAAAATAGAGTAAATGGAATGTAACAGCTGAAAAAAATCAGGAGGAAAAAAAAGCGTCAGAATGAAGGAAGAAGGAACGTTTGTTCCTTCCTTTGTTCTTCAAACATTTGTAGAAATCTTGGATTTGAAGCAATAGGCAAACGTGTAGATCATGCATAAAAGACTTTGAATCCTATAATTTTCCCATTAAGGATGTTAAAATCGGTTACTACAAACTGGCAGCTGACAAGCGACAGAGGGTTGTGTATTTAAATAAAAATTACCGTAGACTGAACAAAGATCTCGTGCCGGGGAAGGCCAACTGTCGGCAGTAATTTAGGAGTTGTGTTCACGGCTTCAGCAGCTGGCGTGCTACGGCCACATAATATCGGCTATGATTGGATAATATTTATTGTAGGGGAGTGATCTTAGCCAGTGATGTCATAACCGTAAAAAATGTTTACCCATATTTAAATGGAAAGAATCCCCTGAAATAGAGGATGACGTAAAAAATTAATAAATACTTTATTAAAAATCAAGTTAAAATATTCTAAACCATTTAATTCCTCTAGAACCCAATCTAAAAAATCCTGAATCCTTCGTAAAACCATCAATTCTCCTCAATTTGTCACAAATAAAACCTCCCTGAATGAGATCTTACTTCTATATGTTGGAGATTTAGCCAGAAATATATTTCAAAACGTTTGTAAAAAAAAATGGAACGCGGTATAACTCCAAATTTCAGAGTTCGAACCCGCCAGAGCAAAAATTGTTTTCAGTTACACTGTAACCGTGAGTCAACTCATGTGGGTTCGTGGAGCGCTTCTGAGGTGCTGGGTGGACCTATTGGATAAAAATCTGGCGTCGAGCGTGATTCTGACCAAATCACCTCCTTGCACAACCGTTCTTTACAAAGTACTGAACACCTGACCCTTCATAAGTTGTAGCGGTACAGATTTTATTTTTTTTTTAATTATATGAAACATTCCATACCAATCCAAACCCACTAGTTTCCAAACTTATTTCATTTCAATTACTGATAATCTTCATATACATCTTAAATGAAGGTAGCTCAAACCTTCTAATGTAGGATAAAAAAAAAATATGTATATACACTTGTAATATAATAATGAGATTCCAAAAACAAAGACTGGAGGTTTTTTTCGAATCCACGACTTATATCACATTTTTTCCTCATTATTATTTTAATTTCAAGAAATAAAATATTTTGCCGATTTTTTTACATTTTTTAAATAATCAACTCATAGACCACGAAAATTGAGAGGTCTGATGCCATCAGGAGATACTTCAATTTTCATGAGATACCTCAAAGGCGTCTCAAATTAAGATGGCCCCAAAACCTTTTAATGTAGAAATTAAAAACAAAGACTGAAGTCAAAATTTCCATTTTGGCTGTGAATATGAGACGTACCGTCTTTATATAATATTGTCTTTTTTAGTCCTGATTGTACAGGAATCGACAAAACAATTTCAGACGCTTTGGGCTTTGTTTTTCGATTTATATCCTCTTTTCCCTTATTTGTATTATTATTCATTTATTTTAAAGACAATATTTTGCATATTTTATTTACTCTTTTTAAAAATTATATCAATCTCAAAAATTGAGTGGTCTGAAGCAATAAGGAAATAGCTCTATTTTGGGCCGATTTTTATACCTTCCAGGATCCTTGGAAAAATCTTCATTAAATAAAGAATACAATTTATACATACCAATATTTGAGAAACTATTGGTCCTAAAGATTATTGGTCAGACACCTGTAGTTTATAAATTGATAGAATAATGTTTATGAAATAATCCCTTCTTTATTATAGTCATAACTTATAAAAGGTTCGAAAACCACAAAATTGTAAACTTTTATTAGTTCTGCACATTTAGAACATGAAGGAGAGATTTTTAGAAAAATTACACTTATAAACTAGATAAATTATCGAATTACTGCATGTTTCATTTTTCTTGAAGTATGTTGTTTTTATGATGTAACCAATATCATCGAATGTTTAATTATTTCTAGACATATTTCGACTGTAAAGCTTTAATTTTTTCTTTTTTTTTACTTTATTTAGTTTATTCACAACTGTAAAAGTATTTTTACAACCAGCGAATGAGATGTAGAGAGACAAAAATAATAATAATAAAAAAAAAAGTCATAAAGGTTAAGGTCATCCATTGATGCCTCTCCATTAAAATTGAAATAAAAAAAAAAAATTCAATTTAAGAGGTCCCTATTCCAGCTCCTTCGTAAACGTCGTCTCGTATCTGCTAAGTCCTGCGTTGATAGTCCTTGAATTAGAGGGTTAGTGTGTGTTGGAAGTGCGTCGTGAAACCGTTTATATAATGATTTAATGGTTGTTTGTACGTAGGGAGGTCGTAAGTCTTTGTGTTCTTAAGTTCTTGTTACTGATGTAGGGGGAAGCGCTACTGATCAGTCTTAGTAATTTTGATTGAAATTTAATTTTTTTGATTTTGATTTAAAAATTTACCCTTAGAATGTTTGCTTAGAATGTTTACAAGTTAACTATCCAGCGACAATTATATGGTATTGGCAGTAGAGAGGTGGCACCATCCAAACAAACTTCATCTTTATTGCTGCAAACCTCTCAATTTGTTCCAAAACGTTTGTACTTAGGAATTTGTCACAATAATTCTAGCGAAGCATCTGTTTCTCAAAATGAATCCGCTTACACAGCTCTGACCTTAATCATGTAATGAAAAACCAAGTTCTTATGAAATTCGAAACGGAATGATAATATTCTTGATAGGTTTAAATATCTCCCACGTAGCCTTGGTCAGAAACAGAAATATATCATTATTACACACGCCCACATAAACAGTGACCTTTCTTTCAAAAACATGCCTGGTTTTACTTTTTCCAACTTCGATTAGCTATTGCTCTAATTCTCTTTAAGTGTATTATAAAGGAATTAAAAATATTTTCAATAATTTTTTTTGGACTACATTCTGAAGGTTAAAGGCCAAAAATAAAAGTTTTCCAATAATATCAGGAATTTTTTTTTATTTTTATTTATTTATTGATATTTACAACTGTATAAAAAATACAACAAGTACATTTGATCATAATGACATAATGATATGATACAGGATTTAGAGAAACTACTCAGTAGTAGAACTCTAAAAACAGTTTACAATATAAGGTCACGAGGCCATCTTCTTTTCAGGCGCCTCGGAGGATTGCCAGGAATGGAAGAGGAAGCAAGGTTAGAAACTAGTGGGTTTGGGTGGTTAGGGAGTTTATTATGGAAGGAATAATATCGGGTTCGGGCAAGATCGGTTACATAAGGAACATTTAGGTCTTTATGGATGGTTTTATTAGTAACAAAATAAGGAGCATTGAGGATTTTACGAAGGATTGTCGGGAATTTAATACTAGAAAAAAAATGAAAGTATTTCATCAAATATTTTCATAATCCTATTAACTTCAGATTAGGAGGGCGGCAAACCCTCTTCTCCTTCCAAGGGAAAGTGAAGCCGATTTTATTAAGAGGGAGTTAACGACATTTCTTGGAGTCCAGGTTGGAGTCATTGTGGTCAGTAGAAATGTCCGCCATTGTCATTTAAACAGAAACAGGTCTCAGTTAACGGTTTTTACTCATCTACCACGCCCCTGTAATTCATCCTAAGATCCGCCATTTTGGCTTCACTTTTCCTAGTAGCTTACTCTTTCCGTTATAATCCTTCCTTCAGGC
Source organism: Halyomorpha halys (assembly GCF_000696795.3). Lineage (NCBI taxonomy): Eukaryota > Metazoa > Arthropoda > Insecta > Hemiptera > Pentatomidae > Halyomorpha > Halyomorpha halys. Next base: position 141,043 of record NW_027104738.1, read on the forward strand.
TTTAGAATCACTAATATCAATATTACAAGTTGTTCTCAGGAACAAAATAAATCATTCGAACAAAGATGAGTATGAAATTAAACTAAATGACAGTAAATACAGTTGTAATTTCTAAAAAGATGTTATGATACTTTTTTTTAATGTTAATTACTTTTGTTTAATAATTTATAATATTAATTTAAGTGATTATTATTCTATAAGTTAATATCAAAGAAAACAAGGAAGATACTTACAATACAATTAGTTTAAATACTTCTATAACTAGCATAAAAAATTAACCTGGTTTTATAATTAATTATTAAAAAGAATCTCAACTAAGGATTCAATTACAAGCGTGAGAGTAAAAGTTTTAAACATTAATTACTTTTTTATATCAAATTTATTTTTATTTTTTTTAGATTTATTGATGAATATTATTTTTAAAAAAGTTTTTTTAATCAATCTAATGAGCTGAAGTGAAAAATTCTCCCATTAATATCTCTCTGTGATTTACGTTAATTTGTCCATGACGTTGTTATGGATAAGAAAATTAAGGAAAATTAAAGAAAGAATTTGCACTTCAACTTATTAGAAATTTACACAACTCTTCCACTCAAATAAACTTAAATCATTGAATTTCTTTAAATTTTTAGTAGAAATAGTATAGAACATGGAAAGGTTGTAAAGAAAAAATACTTACTTAAGGAAAAATACAATATATTGTATTGGAGAGTCATAGCGTTAAAGTAAGATACGAGGAACAAAATAAAAGATCCACTCAAGAATATCATAACGGCCATCGCTCAAAAACAACTAAAGATTTTTTCATCTCTTAGAGTGCTTGAGGTCTTAAATTTAAAATAACTTTATTTTTATTTCACATCTCAAAATCTGGGTTAAGTATGACCGTGAATCTTAAATCGGTTCTTTCGAGAATGCTTTCTTTCCAAGCCCATAATATATAAACTTCCCAGCATCCGATCAGTTTTCCAATATAAAATTAAAATTGATCATATAGCTTATATAATCAACAAAACATTTTTATGTTGTTTTTTTTATTTAACTAGTATAGTGAATATTAGAGAATAAAATGGTGAAATTTGCAAATTTTAATAAACATAATCACATTAAAAGTTAATGTAAGAATGTTATAAATGGATTTATTTACTGTTTTTTTTAAATATAAATTTTTATTTATTGATAGGTTTTACAATCTGCCACACAGTTGTGGGCAATAGGTAACAGTGATGAATGATGACATTCATAATAAATAAGATAAAAAATAAATAAATGAAAAAAAAAAAGAAATCTCTCTTAAAATATATACAAACAGAAGGATAAACAAAATGAACATAATCAACCTATATGTATGAAAAAATAAATAAAGTAATAATAAAAATAAAATAATCTCTAGTCACATTTACACTCTTATATACAAATTCACTGTTAGTTTATCTATTTAGTTTTTTACTTAATTTGTTTTATCAATATTCAATAAATTTAATATAATATAAAACTTTTATTACTTCAATTAATGTATTACACCCAGCGTTAGTTTTATCGCAAGTCTTATTTGTTAGTGCATCATACAAGATACGGGGTTCTAATCTCAGCCAAAATTTACCAAAATTTTAAAAGTTTTTAAATAGGATGATCCAGGCCTTAGAAACAATATAAACAAATTGTAAGTTTCAATTTCTTTCGTATTTTAACCATCATATCAGTATATAACAATATCTATCAAGATCAAACTAACTCAAACCTACGCAAGGTTAGCAATGTTATATCCTATCCTAAAGAGAAAATTAAAATTAAAATCAGAAACAGCTATTCTTATTTTTAAAATAATTCTTTGGAGTTCTATCAATGTGTAGATTCTCCACATGTTTGTATCATGTGTCATAATATCACTTACAACAAATTTACTTGATGTGTATATATGTATACAGTTGTAAATAACAATAAATAAATTATTTTAAAAAAAAACTGCCACTGCTGATGTTTGAGGAGCGCCATCCTTTACGAAAAAAGAAAAATTACAATCTTTTCAAAATAAAGTCGTAAGAATTGCAGTGGATGCTCCATGGCTTGTAATTAAAAGCCAATTGCATCGGGAATTACAAATAGAGGCAATAGAGGATAACATCAAAAAAAGGTTCATCAAGTTCTACTCCCAGTTTCCTGCAGTTAAAGGAGTAGTGAACTACAACTTGGGAAACCCAACCACAACCCGAAGACTGAAGCCCATGCTGCTGCAGGACATCCTGTTATAAATTCTATTTTTATCAGTCCTCTTCTTGTCACTTTAAAATTTTATTTCATCTTAATTTATTTTTTTCTCTGCTTCTTTTTCTTAAATTCACTTTATTTTTTTTTATCAGAAGTCAATTATTTATTTTGTTAATAAATTTCATTGTTTTTGTTATTAACTTGAATTTTATCTTTTATTAAGAATTATTATTTTAATTTATTTATTTTATCTTAATTTTTTGTTTTATTTATAACAGTGCTATTTTTGTACACATATTTAATATTTATTATGTATTTATTTTTACATATATTTGTTAATTTTTATATCTATTTGTAATTTATTTTTTATGTATATTTATATATCTATCACCACTTTTATTAATTATTTGTATCAAGTATTCTTTTAAAGTCACATTGGGTTGAAAGAGAGAATATGGGGGATTAACAAAAAAAAAAATTAATAAAGCATTGAAACAAATAAAAAAATCATATTTTATTATTATATATTGCTACCTATTTACTTGTTATGCTTATGTATTATAAGATTAAAAAAAATGTCCGATCAGATTAGAATAAGTATGCTGTGTAGCTAGCAACTTAATGAAGTGGGGCAGTCCTTCTTTGTTATTTTTAATAAAGTTTTCCTCTAGGAGTGTCTTCTGTATGAGACTATACCCTCCCCCCATAATCAATTATTAAAAAAAATGTAACTCTTACATTAACCAGACCGATCTGGTATTAAATAATTTTTTTTTTTCTGTTTTCGAAACTAAAATATCAAGACTTCTCATGAATAGTCCTTTTAATATTGACTACTATCACACTATAGAACAATCACCAACCATACAGTATGCGAAAGTTTCCCACAAGGCAGAACTGATCCAAAGGCGATCCGTAGACACAGAACCAGTTAAGTAACTCGCTTTTCCCGGCCTGTACGTGAGGCCCTCCTGTACCGATCAGGGAAAGTGCTCCAGTTGTCGACCCACCGCTAACTCCACTCAGAGACGTGACCTCAACCTGGGTTTTTTGTACCTCGACCTTGTCTAAGATCTCAATTGTTTCGTTTAATTTTAACCAGGACTCCCCCCTCCCCTCTTCCAAGAACAATAGTACATTAGAACCTTCCGGATCAAGGGTTCAATTTTTTTATTTCCTTTATTATTTTTTTAATTTCTCTATAATATTTTTATGAATTGGGAGCTGGTGATTCAGTGATAAGCCACTGTACTATTAACCCCAAGGGCCAGGGTTCGAATCCCGCTGTGGTAGATAATTATTGTCTGTTTAACAGTAGCCGTGTGTCAGTCCTGTGGGTTCGGGAGACCTCCACGATCCACCCAACCTCATGATGTGGGTACTATTAATTAGGTAACAACCTAGCAGTTGAGCATGATTCTGAATAAATCACCTCCTTGCACAACCATTGGTGTAGTACTTCCTTGCAAAGTATTGTACCCCCTCATGAGTTCTAGCAGTATAGATTTTTTTTTTTATAAAATAAAAAAATTTGAACACAACTATAATTTCTGGTTCTATTTTATATTTTCATATCTTCAATTTTTTATATTTATTAATTTTTATTTTTATTATATTTTAATTTTGTTACTTCTATTTAATTATTATTAATGCATTTATTTGTATGGCTTGTTTATGTTTTATGAGTTGTATTTTTTTTCAATTTCAATAAAATATTACCTATGCCCGAAACTATATTAGATTTTTATGTGTATATCAAGGGGGTATCTTCATTTTACAAATTATACAACTATTCATTAAAATACGTTCTTGATGAATTAAACTCAATTTTTTAAGGCTCAATTTTAATGTTCTACATTGTATGTAAAATAAATAATTGCATGGGGATCATATGTAAAATAAAATATTACATGGTGATCACTAAATTTTTCTATATAATACAGATACACACACCATCACTATATTTAAAATTTTAACAATTTATTTTATATTTGATAAAAGGAAAAGATATATACTGGGTTAAAAGGGAAAATATATTTAGAGAGATGCAGGAAAATAATGAAAAAAAAACGAAGTTAAAAAAAAAATTGAAAATATACAAAGGGAAAATAACCGAATAATAATATTATACAACATATAAAAAAAAAGAATTGTGACTAGTTAGTTATAATTTACTGTGACATCCCACGCATAATTTTCAACAAAATATATTTCTCTCTCTCTAGTGTAAGGTTATAACTGTAAATAATCTAAAATTGTCCAATGGAAGATAATATTTACATGTAAATATTGCCATTTTTTTTTTTTTGTACTCTCCGTTAACAAATAATATAAAATAATTTGGGAGTATGTACCAAAATAAATATACAATTAATGTATGAACTAAACTAAAAATGAATTCCTGTGACATATTTTCACTTCGAATGATACCTGCTCTCCAGTACATCTCGGAAAGGACAGCAAACAAATGGCGCCACTATAACCCATGAAACGCCTAGGGTTCTAGGGACGTATTCATTGGCGCTGGGTCTTGGAAGTGTAATACATCCCCGTGGTCAATTCACCGCAATTTTAAGTATTTCGAAAAAAAAATTATTACCCGACATAACAGAGTATATTATGAATAACCAATATAACGTTTGATAGACTAACGATATGGCTATACACAATACTTATATATTTTTTTGTCTATCTATCTCTGTTAATGGTAATCTGAAGCTAAGGATGTATAATGCTATGATAAAGAAGATTCAAGAGATTTAAACAGGAAAGTTCTATGTGCAATTATAGAAGCGATCTGGGATCAGAGACTTTACACAGGAAAGTAGCAACCCAAGACAAGCAGGCTTGGAGAAGGCTGGTTTGGGCGGACAAACCTACAAGGGGATTGCCATAGCAAATACAATAACAAATAAAATAAATGGGTACAAAATAAATATAAGACACGAAAAACAATTTAAAAAATATTAAAAAAGAGAGGAAAACAAAAAAAATCGTCGAGTATAAAAGAAACGAAAAATAACTTACTACGAAATCAAATTAACCAGTCGATGTAATTTTCAAATACACAAAAATAATATAATAATACTATTAAAAATATAACTAACTAAAAATACAATCTATAAAAATTTCTTTATGAAGAAATTGAGAAACATAAAATATAGAAAAAAAAATGTTTTTTTAATAAATTACAGACAATCAACATATGTTGCAATTAATACATTAGAGAGTAGGTTTACAAATTTATTTTTTAGTATAATCGAATTTAAAATATACATATATATAAAAAAAAACATGTTCGTCAACATCCAACTATAGTTAGAAATGAGCTGGATGAAAGATCTTCTTGATTAACATAAACATTACTTAAATAATATTATTTCAAAATTTTTTGAGACAAGGTAATTATTTATTAAATAAAACCACAAATTGTATCCAATACTGTCTCAACACTTTATTTCTTATTAGTCCAACTTTTCGGCTATTCCAGCCATCTTCAAGGCCATCTAAATATTCAACAGCTTATATTATATCTTTATTTTTAAACATTTATAACCATCATTATTCACTATATAATATAACATACCTTTAATACAAATCTTCTCTCACATTAATTTATAATTTTTATTGCAGGCTATTCTGCCCAGGTCATTTTCTTATTTTAATTTCAAACCTATTCCAAACACTCAATCATTAAAAAGTTATATTTATTATTAATAAGCTTACTAAGCTTAAGTCTAATTACCTATTTATTTAAATTTTAAAAACATTAACTTTTCTTTTTCTTTATAAAATTAATAAGAAATTTTATGGAATAAATTATATAAAAGGTTTAACGGAAAATCATACATAAAGACCTTAATGTTCCCTATGTAAACGATCTAGCCCGAACCAGATATCACTCCTTCCATTATAAACTCTCTAACCACTCAAACCCCCTAATTTCTAATCTTGCATCCTCTTCCATTCCTGACAATCCTCCGAGGCGCCTGAAAAGAAGATGGCCACGAGACCAGCTAATATAAAATGTCATTAGAGTGCTACCAATGGGTAGTTTCTCTACACCCCTGTAACACTCCAATTTAGATCAGATTTACTAAATGTATTATAATGTACAGTTGTAACTAGCAATAAATAAATATTAAAAAAAAAAAAAGCCAACAGTAAAACATAACACCATATATTATTTAAAAATAACACTATTTTATTAATTATGAATGACCTTATTCTCGAGTATAATTCAAGCTCGAAGATAATTTCATAATTAAATCACAATAACGGAATAATAAATTTTCTCCGACCTGAAAAGAAGGGAAATCATTTTTTTTTTCTTTAAACATTAAATCAAGAGAAAATAGCCAATCATGGATAGAAAGCTGAAATTATTAATTGAAAAGGCTGTGACTACACGAGGCTTAGCCTGGGGGAAAGTTCCAACCTCATTGTTGACATTGCTAAGGTAAACAGTAATAGATAAATATTTTGCACTAAATAACATTTATAATAATGCTCAATCGTGAGTCATAGATATGTGGTCAATAAAACCACGACACAAAGAAATCAGTCGATATTACATGGTCTAATAACCATTGCATCAGGCACAAGGTCTTCCGAATGAGGCGTGTAGGCGTTTCTTCATTCACTGCAATGACATAGGCAAAGGAATGTATCAAATCTATCTTCATACATACATTTTTATAAGTTAAAAATTCATAACGAAATAGAGCCAAGATTTTGAAAATTGAAGAAGGAAATTTATTAAAAATGCATCCCTTTTCTTTACGATAAATTCCACGACACCTTCGGAGAGAGGTCTCCTGTTTGGATCTCGCGGAACAATATCGAATAGAACGAGGAGCTTCTAGGTCTATATAGCGATCTTGGCGGAAAATATTATTTTGGGAATTAGTTCTCATAATATTCATCTGTGTTTTTTTTAAACCTTTTTATTTGTGTGTTCTAATTTATTTATTCATTTATAAGTTTTTTAAAAATTTATTTAATTGTTTTTGTTAGGAAGCTGTTGCTATGATTGAAGCTAATGCTATGATTGTTTCGTTGTTATCTAATGATGATTTTTGTAAATTTGCGTAATTGATCGAAAGGTTGTTACGGATCACAGGAGAGGAGAGGTATGAAGTAGTGAAACAGGGGGAATAATTAATTGGATGTAGAAGTAAATTGTTATTTGGCTTTGAGCGAAAAAGAGAAAAACAAATATATCAATATAGGAAGGAGAAAGGAAAAAAGGAAAATCATTTTATTTTTTTAAGTGCATTGTATTTAGTGTATTGACAATAATTGTTTGAAAAATGAAAAATGTTAATATATTGTAGTGAATACATGTCAAATGAATATTTGGGCAGCATAGCCAATTAAAGCATTTCTCTCTTCCTTTATGTTGTGTTTTGTTTGTCTATGTAAACATCTGGTGCGGTGCGCACAATAAACAACTTTCTCTTACTAAGCTACTTACGTCCCCAAGGTTTGTGAAGATCAGTGAGCTAGTGTTGAAGTTATTGTTATTTTTGCGAGAATTATGACCAAATAATTTTTATTTTTATGTTGCTATAAAAGTTCGTATTTTAGAGTTTTTGTGAGGTAGGAATAACAAATATAAATTTTATTCCTGCCCAGAATACAACAGTTTAATAAATAATAATGTAGCAGTCAAGCGATCGGGAAAGATCGGGCGGTCTCGGCATTTTCCGTTCGATTTAAATTGATCTATTTTGCCTTTTTTCTCCTTTATTTATTAATACATTTTATATTATTGCTAACAATGAGAACTGTTCATTTTTTTTTAATAAACAAAATTAAAGGCACTTTAGATATAGAAATTTAAAAAAAAAATTTATTTAAATTCCGTCATATTTCAATGAGGATAAGACCTAGCCGATATTAAAGAGCATTTAACATTAACAGGAAACGAAAAAAATAATAAATATTGCAAAATATGAATGAAAAACGTCTTAATTCATATATTTTTAATAGTTTATATATATATGTAATTCTGAAGAAAGTAGACGATTACTCAAACAATAGAATAAAAGTCCCCTTCCACAATTTTCAATAAATCTAATAGTGAACTATTACAGGTAATTGAAAGAATCTTCACAAATTTATTATCATAAACAAAAACTGATCATTTGAAAACAAAAACAAAACATTTCTTATAACCTTCTTATAATAGTTCACCTCGAGACCGCTAGAGGTACTGCTAGGAGTGCTTGAATGAACTAGCAGCACAGTTATTTAAATTATGAATATAATTTACATTTATTTAAATATTAAATTATATTTTATTACACATATAATAGAAAAAACATATCATAATAAATGGCCACAGTAGAAAAACAGCTATGTATGAGCAGAATTTTAAATAAATTACTAGGAATAATTCGGAGAAGTTTGTAATTGAAAATAATTTTTAATTTAAAAAAAAAATGTAGTCTGTAAACAACGACCCTACTAATGCATCACAAACACTACAGACACACATAACACCGATTGAAGAATGGTGTCAAAACTGGATAATCAAAATAAATCCTAACAAATCCCACCAGATCACCATTACTCCCCATCGTAAACCTCTACCCTTCTATACTACAGTATCCTTTCTAAATACTCCACTAACGCCTCTTGAACAGATTCGCTACTTTGGACTCCATCTTGACAAGAGGCTTACTTAAATTCCACATACAAGACTGAACCGACTAGACACTGCTCGTAGATTTCGATAGCTACACCTACCTGACAAACGCTCTAAACTTCCCATTCGCTACAAAAAATTATTATATACTATGATAATCAGACCAATTTGGACATATGGCATTGAGCTCTGATACATCTAATTCCTCTTATATCCAATCCAAAATCCTTGATGTTCCTTATCACGTCACAAATAAACTCATCCACAAAGACCAAAACATCCCTTTCCTTGCAGATTTAGCCCGAAACAGATATGCTTCTTTTCATTCCAAACTTCTTACCCATCCTAACACATTAGTTCATAATCTCTCATTCTTAACAATCCCTGATAATGCTTCGTGGCGTCTGAAAAGAAGATGGCCACGGGACCTTCTAATTTAAATTAATGCTTGAAGTACCACCATTGGGTGGTTCCTTCCCAAAATTTTAAAGTGTTTGAAACATTCACCCAATTTACTTATTGTATTTATTATTTTGTAAAGTTGTAAATTACATTAAATAAATAAAAAAATGTATGTATTTGAAAATAGCTAATAGAAAGATCCGAAAAATTACAGAAATGAGGAGTGTGTTCATATATAATAAAATTATGATTTTCATTTTTTGTTTTTATTTTAAAAAATTATATACTAAAGAAATGTGGACTTATTATGGTTCAATAGTATTTTCCTTCATCTTTTTTTTTTTTTTTTTTTTATTTTGATTTATATTTAATAATTTAAAAAAAGTTTAAGGTTCATTAGATCCCAATAGTTTTTTTCTAATTCTATCTGATCAGGTAAAGATTAATTTCATTTTTGACTATGTTACTCTAATATTGTATTATTTTATGCATTTTTTTTTATTTTCAAGAGCTTTTTATAGTTTTTCTTTAGGTTCTGTTTAAAATGTGTAATTACTCAAAAAAAAAATTAAGGTGGTCTTAAAATTTAAAACGGTAGTATAATGGCAATTTAAGCCACCATGGTCATAAATATACTGATTTTTTTGTCGTAGGAAATGAAAAATATTCAGGATATCCCCAATAACGCCCCATCAAGGGAAAGCAACATAAAGACGACAGTTGACAGAACACAACTGGAAGGAAACGAGCGGTCAATCACGACTGGAACACGGATGACAACTGAGCCACAAGGTGATTCATCTCTCCAGTCCAAACGACCATAAGCACTTATTGTTCTCTGTCAGGATGAAGGCTACTAAAACTTGACGAATTGTTATAGCAGTCTTTTTTAACGTCTGGATCTAAAAAATCCTGCAAAACTCCAAACATGGTTATTTCGTGATGTGAAATATGTTTTAAGTATCAGTTACTTTACACCTCATGGTAAGATATGTTTTATATTTTTATTGAATACCAGATCGGCCTGGTGGACCTTACACGTTTAGTATAAGTATAGTTAATAGTTATTTTTTTTTGTTTTGTCTAATATAGTAAAAGACCCCCTATCTATTTACAACGCTATAAATATTGAATAATAACGGCGAATTATTAAAAAGAATATATACAGATAAAACAAAAATGAATAAATATATAAAAATGATAATTCCTGAGAAGAGAGAAAAAAAAAAGTTAGTTAAAAAAACGATAACATTTATATTAAAATTATGGAGGAAGAAGGGATGTCGTCACAAGAAAACAATAATATTTAACAACTATTTATTTTTCGACATTTCGCCCCACTTTGTAGAACTCCTTTAGGGCTAAAAAGATTTTTTAAAAAAAACTACAAATATTTTGATATAATAGGATAAATACAAAAGGTAAATTAAGGTAGGGATAAAATTATATAAATATAAGTGAAAACAACATAATATACAAATGAAGAAAAAGAGTAAATGAAATAAATAAATAAGTAACTACACATACGTATATACTAGGGGTATTCATGATGTGTTAAATCTAAAATGTGTTACTATGTTAGATGCTATAAGTATAGGATTGTGAGCAGCTCTATTTTAAAGTCATGTAAAATGTTAAATGCTTAAGAGCTACTAGAGGACTTTCTGAGCAAGTTAATTTATAACCTTTCCTTCCAAAAATTCATGTAATAGTTTATTTCTAAGTTTATATTAAAGTTATTTATTATAACATGTCTTGATTGAGTGAAAAGTAGAAATTGTGTGAAAGTTTGCACACCCATCTTTTAACTTTTGAGGAAGAGAATCAAGATGAGCTAATTGATAACTCTCATTACACTATTATTGTCATCCATTGTTTCATTACCTTTAAAAACATCCAAAAACACAAACTACGAGCAAACAACCTATCAAGACAACAAACAAAATAGTGACGAGCTCAGCTGGTCTGTTGTGTGACGTCATTCCCCATTTAACAGACCTATTAATAGACTCCCAACCATGTTATATGATATATCGTTTTAACATGGTAAAAGACGGAAATATTTCTTCATTTAACACGCTTTAACATGTTAAAATAAAGATCATGAATACCCCTAATACAAATCGTCCAACCTTCAACCTGAATTGTTGATGGAAATAAAATAATCTGACACGATGTTAACCATTGTGTAGTCCTTCACTACTTCGACCATAGGATCAATACTAACGGCCTGAAGAATGGAGATAGCTGAGGACTCGGTATTCAAGGACCGATTGCACTCTTAAACGGCTAAATTAAGCCATTGTTCCCTCTTTGCCAAGATCCATTTCCCTTAATCTGGATAGAGCGCATTACGTGAGCGAAATCCGACATTGGTTAAGGACTCTATTGATTGGCGCTCCTATAATATGATCAAAAGTAACTGGTTTAAGGATAGGGAGTGACTTTAGCGAAGGAGTTCCTACATTATGGAGAAAATAAAATATTTCAACAATACACAATATTTATGTTACAGTAGATGATTTTCGTTGCGATAATGAAAATGAATAATAAAAAGTCTAGTCCGCATCACACAATTACACTATTTCACCACGTTATTTTTATTATTTTAATGAAAACTACGAATAATTACTAGTCAAAATTGACGAGTCTGCCAAGTATAGGTATGGTGGATAAAAAATGGCGGCTGTTTCACAATGTTAAAATTAATTTTTCTTTCGGATCCCTATATTAACAAAACTATCAAGAACACTAGAAAATCTAATATAATATCACTTAATGTAGAATACATTTTATAAAATATGAGCCCTAGTAGAGATGTTTAGGTTCAATAGTTTCCGAAATACAGTTTTTTGAAAGAAATAGTTCATAAAAGATTTACTGAAAAATCAGTAGTTAATGAATTTATTGTGGGAATAACCCTATATCTCAAGAACCATGAGACGTACAGATGTCTATTAGCTTGCAAATTAAAGCTAGTCAAATATAATATCAATTAGACCATAGCGGTTATCTTTGTATGATTAGTATTTTTTAAGATATTTGACAAAATAAATGATATTATCTTAGTACATAAGAAGATGGTCAGGGTTGCGGTCAAAAGAGAAACAAAAATAGTTTACAACTATTTATTTTCCGACGTTTGGAGGGCTTCATCAGGGCTAAAAAGATACAAAATGATACAATGATAAGAATAAAAATACAAAGATAAGATACAATGATAAGAATAAAAATAAGTAACAATGGCAAGAGTAAAAATTTTATACAAAAATACGTAAAATATAAAGTTAAAAAAGTACAGATGTACATAAAACAAAAACAATACGGGGAAGGAAAAAAAACAATAGAGATAAAATAAACGTCATGGAAGAATAATTATAAATAAATAAATAATAATAATGATAATAAATGAGCAAAGAACAAGTCAGGACAACCTACCTATTCCCCTTCATTGTTTCTTTCTGTTCAACCGTTTGCTTTGAACAGGTAGGTTGTCCTGACTTGTTCTTTGCTCATTTATTATCATTATTATTATTTATTTATTTATAATTATTCTTTCATGGCGTTTATTTTATCTCTATTTTTTTTTCTTCCCCGTATTGTTTTTGTTTTATGTACATCTGTACTTTTTTAACTTTATATTTTACGTAATTTTATATAAAATTTTTACTCTTGCCATTGTTACTTATTTTTATTCTTATCATTGTATCATTTTGTATCTTTTTAGCCCTGATGAAGCACTACAAAGTGGGGCGAAACGTCGGAAAATAAATAGTTGTAAACTATTTTTGTTTCTCTTTTGACCGCAACCCTAACCATCTTCTTATATATCAATTTTTACGGTCAACTATACATACATATATACGATATTAACTTAGGTTTTCTAGTGTTGTTGGTAGTTTTAAAGACACAGAGCTTCGAATGAAAATTTTCTTATTTTTAACGTTTTGAAACAGCCGCCATTTTTTATTCCCCCAAACTATACTTGTCAGATTCATCAATTTTGACTAGTAATCATACATAGTTTTCATACTGTAATCAGTAATTGGGAATGAGAAATGGAAACTGTTTCGAAACGGAAAAGAAAAAAATTCATTGGAGCTCTATATCTTGAAAACTACTAACAAAACTAGAAAACATAAGAGAATATCATTTAGAGCAGAGTAAATATTCTAAAATCTGAGCCCTAATAGTCATATTTAAGTTTAACAGTTCACGAAATATAGCTTTTTGAATTGCAACATTTCATGAAGATTATACCGTAAAATCAGTAGTTAGTGAATTTATTTTAGGAAATCTATATCACAAAAACTATTCGAAGTACAGACGTCTATTAGTACTCAAATCAAAGCTAGTTTGATACACTATAAAGTAATATATCATGTTTATCTTCACAGGAGTTGTAGTTTTTACAATATTTTCCAAAATAAATTCACAAAATGTTAATTTTGAACAACTAGGATGAAATGTTCGAAAATCGTCAGTAGTAATAACATTATGTTGTATTTTGTTTTTTATAAACTTGATTTATTTTTTTTTTCTAAAGTTACTATCAATATCTAATTCAAGTTGCAGTACTTTTTTTTTTCTTGCTTCATTTTTCACGAACAAGTTTAACAGGTTGAAAAACAGCATGGGAACTTGCGGGGATGTGTCCCACAGGAGAAAAGGCAGTTTGGGTTGTTGTTTTAATTCCCAACATAGCCCGCAATGGCTAATATCTCAGGTCGGGCCAAAGTTATATCATTAGCAAGTTAACATCACAGCCTACCTCCGAGCTATGAACCCTTATGAAAAGTTATGAGTACAAGGCTTTGGAGAGTGAAATGTTGTTCAGTAGGTAATAAAGTAATATCAAATGCATTATTAAATTTGTTGATGAAAAACAGAAGATAAGTTGTAATCCATAACTTAAGATTAGTTTATGATTGATTTTAATGATCGTTTTAAAAATACATTCCATAGAATTGTGGTTAAGGTGGCCAGACTGGGAATTTCTAAAATGATGTAGGGAGGAGAGAATTTTATTTTTACCTCAACAAAAAGGGAGGAGAATTTATTAATAAAATATAAATTAAATATAGAACTACCCAGCAGGAGGGGGCAGCTGCCTCCCCTTCTTCCCAGAAGTAAAAAAAAATATTAATTTAATAAAAATTTAAAAAAAAATATCAAGCAAATACTAACTGTAATAACTAATTAAGCACCACGACAATTATATATAAAGTTCTTAAATTTTTTGTTTCATTCGCATTTCCGTGTTGAAGTGTCACAACCTAATGGACTATAGCTTGTCCCTCTCTAGTTTTGATCCAGGGATAGCCCTTGCACAAAGATGAGAAAGAAATTATAAGAAACGAAAATACATCGCAAGGAAAGATGGATAAAGTAATATAATAGGTGAACATTAATAATTCAGAATTAATTGTTCATTAAATTAATGGGTCATTAATGAAACAAATGAGATACGATGATTTTGTACTTAACTAGCTTTATTAAATTTATAGCTTATTTGAATGAATATGCATATAATTACAATCAAAAAAATCCTACAGTTTATAACATAAGTTTAATAATTTAAAAACACCGATATTAACCCTTAAGTATAAAAAAAAATTATGAAAAATAATATAAAATAAAACTCAAGATTATGAAAATCAGCGATCTAAAAATATGTCAGCATTAAAGATAGAAACTTCTAGTTTTGACTAAACTGAATCTATCATCATGGAAATCTCCAAATATAAAATAACATATAGAATAATATTTATAAAACTATGTATTATTATTAACTATGTAACAACAAATAATATGTAGTATCCTTAAGATTCTGGGAGAACCCCGAAACGTTGAAGAATAAAGGATTAGATGAAATTAGGAAGGATGTTTCCCAATACGGACTTACATGAATAAAATTAATCAATAAATATCAATAATAATAATATCCATTGAAAAAAATAGGTTAATTATTTTATTAATTCAAAATAATAATTTCTTTGTAAAATTGTCAACTGCAAACCCAGCTGTAGGAACGTTAAAATTTATCCTAGACTAATTAATTAAAATAATTCTACAAATAATACAACATTACATCGACGATATTATATTGTATACTCAACGTCAAACAAACAAATATAAAAGCAATATCTAGACAAATTAAATAATAATAATATGTAACTTAAGAAAAAAAAACATGTATATATAATATGAAAAATGTAAGGTACTCAAAATAAAAAGTAGAAGACCAATACAGAATAATAATGAAGAAATAAAAGAAAAAATGGACTGCCATTTTTTGCTTGGAATCTGGCGATGATGGATTGCAACCTATTAATTCAAAATATATTTTAGCATCTAGACCCAAAGAGATAAAAAAAAATAGGATAAGAAACTGACACACCCAGTAAAGAAAGCTAGGTAAATTGATGCAAATGTGATATACAGAACTGGTAAACATTAATGATTCAAAATTTAAAAATAGGAGAAGTCATTAATGACTAATATGAGTAATAGTAAGAAACAAAAGAAAAAAAAAGTAGAAAGAGAATATGTAAACAAAAATATAAAAAAATAAATAGAGAAATTAAGAGCGTTAAAAATATAAACAAATAAATTGTTTAATGTTAAAATTATATTAATAAAAATCGTTAATAATTGCCAGA
>NW_027104738.1:157343-231317 GCF_000696795.3 Halyomorpha halys
TAATAATAGAAAAATAAATAAACTGATAAATTTTCAAATATTTAGAAATTTGAAATCTAATATCAGTAAATTATATATATACTTAAAATCTACCAATCATTCCCCATATAAACTTTTTTAATTCTAAGATAAAATTTTGAAACTAATACATTAAGTTTAAAACTCAAAAACAAACAACTAACATTCTAAAAAATCTAATTTTTTCCAAATCCCTTAATGTTTGTAATAATTTGTAAATAGTGAACCAATTGTTTAATTCATAGACAGAACATAAACATTCAACCCTGTAACCTTTTAAGTCTTACCATATAATTATGAACATTAGTTAATAATTTCTACAATTTATTGAATTGATATCCTGGTAAATTATTTTTTTAATTTTTTACATTCTTAATCATAAGCATATATAAGGAAATAGTCATGCTATGAAAAATATTGTTAGTTAAAAATGTATCCAAAATTATCAACTATCAAATATACTTTTAATTATATTTTACATAGTATAATTCAAAGCTTCAAAAAATTAGCTATAATCATTTGTTTTAGTAATTTCTATTATATTAAAATACAATAAAAAATGTAGTAAGTATACTTTAATAAATTGTATTAAACATTTTTTTATAATTATACCATCATTTGAGTGTATATAATCATATTAAATATTTTCATAAAGTTTATGACCTAAGGTTAATCATTGAATATTAATAATAATAAATCTTCAGAAAAGTTTGTTATTTATAATATGAGAAAAATATTATAAAACAAACCCCAAGATAATGATAATCAGCTGTCTAACTTTATATCAGCATTAAAATTAAAATTTTGAAAAATGAAAATGAATACTGTATTAGAATGTTTCGCGGTTTTTAGGCTGTTCTATTCACTGTGCACTGCCTTGAGCAACGCATGCGCAATAAGCCATGATGGAAACAGTTGATAGTCCTACTACTTATCAAGAAAATCATGATAATTTGACAGTAATTGTCATTAAACAAGATCAGTGGCTGCGACAGTCAGTTATTCTTATTATTATCGAAAAACGTTGAACTATAAAAAAAATTGACTTCGAGAAGATTATATTATTATTATTGCATTATATTATAGATATATTT
The DNA here is from genome assembly GCF_000696795.3 of Halyomorpha halys. NCBI lineage: Eukaryota > Metazoa > Arthropoda > Insecta > Hemiptera > Pentatomidae > Halyomorpha > Halyomorpha halys. Next base: position 158,456 of record NW_027104738.1, read on the forward strand.
AGGATATTTCAAAGAAGTATGAGTTTTAAAAATATAAATTATTAAGAAAAAGGGAAAATAGACTAATAACAAAACAAGAAAATTTATAGTAAAATCAGAATTCAATTGATAATAAGCTCTTATTAATATTTTATTTAGTAACAATATGATTTTATCGTACGTGATTATTTTATTAGAGGAATAATTTAATACTTAATATTTCAAAATAAACAATTTCTTAACTCAAATAAATATAAAATTTATAATTATTGCGAAATGTGTAATTGCTTGCAAAATTAATGAATATCAGATAATAAATGAATAATTAAAAAACTGATGTACTGATTATGCAGACTTACATAAAGTATAAAACATTACCATTACAAAACTTCAATAATAAACAATATTCGTTTTGAAGAAACTTTTCTTCTTTTGTTCATTATTATATTTAAAATTTTTTTTACACAAGTACTCAACTACTTTAAAAAATCCTGACATAAAACAAACTAAGTTATTAACGAATTACCACCACAAATTTATTCACTAGAGTATTTTCTAAAGATGTGTGGGGAAAAAAACTCAATCGTGTTAATATAATTACTTGATTTTCCAAAGAAAATATCTGTTTGTTAACAAATGATTAATGGTAATACAGATAAAAAAAATATAATTAGTAAAAACATTGCAACTTACAACTGAATTTCCAAGATGGCTGTCCTTTTTGAAGTCCCACTGCATTTATGTTCAACAGATTTTAACACAATATCTTATATTAGGAGTTAGGAGCTATCAAAACCAGCTCATTCCACTTTTTGGCTAAATTTTATAACATTTTTTGCAAGTTTTATAACCTCAAAGGTATATTATAACATCACGAAAAGGTGTAGCTCAGATTCAGTTCATTCTCAAGTTAAATGAGGAAAGAAAATTTCCAAACTGCATCAAATCCAGCAAGAAACGAAAAATATGTTATACAAAATCAATAGTTTGCACTTTTCGTCCTGAAATTTGATTCGAATGACTACTTAGATTCTATTTGGCACTCATAAGTTTCCTTTTATGAGTAAATTTCAGAATTTATACAAAAATTAAAATTTATTACCTTTCATTACATTTTACCATATTCGTTGCCTTATATTTTGAAATTTTAGCTTGTTTGTAGAAGTAAAATAGTGTTAATCTATCTAAGCCTCATAAAACACATGAAGAATTTTGAGTTAATGTTAAAAACTATTTAATACGATATTTTCTATGAGAAAAAGTTTAAAAGTAGGGAAAACTCGACTTTTTGCAACAAAACCAGCTTGTTTCAATGTAGTTGAGAAGTTTTTTGTTTATTCTGTAAAATTTACATGGATGTAATATTATATAAATTCCATACAAAAATGGAATGAGCTGATTTTCATAGCAAACGCCTCATATTTGAAAATACTCACCATTGAAATAATATAAATAATTCACACAACACTATTAATGTCACTGTATTACTTAAAATAAGTCACTGAACCAAACCACACCAAGTAAAGCAATATTTGAAGAAGTCAGTTATAGATAAACCGCCGAGTAGTAGAAATTAAGTTACTGAGAATATTAGGATGCCACCGCGCCATCCCCACCACTATCAGTGTTACCCACCTCAAATAATATTGAAAAAATGAAAATATTTCTATTAGACTCTATGAGAATATTTAGTAAAGAACTATATAAATAATTGAATAATAAAATAAGTTTTTTTTTTATTTAATAAACTTATAACTGTTTCAATAAAAATGTTGATTCGCCTCCCCGACTTTTGTAATGTTCTGTCTAATTCTTGCGTCTGGTAAAGAAACCTTTTAGTTAGTTCAATCTGGCTGGAATTTTATATCTAAATAAATTTTTACATTTAAGTTTTTTTTCCTAAATTTTATTAATTAATAATCCTTCTAAATAGAGTTTCACATGAAAATTACCTGTGCCATCCCACTCCCAATTATTTATTAATAATTATCACAATTATTTTTTAATTTATAAATAATTATTCTTATTATTTATACATAATCATTCTTATTATTTATAAATAATTATTCTAATTATTTATAACACTAATTATTTTAAGTTCCAAGAAAAGCAATTTAAATCCCTTTTTAACATTTATTCTATTATATTCTATATGACATCTGCATATATGTATTAGGTTTGTCTTCAACTAACAATAACATATTGCACATTAACTTTCTACTATCTTATTATAAACTTCTGATATATACAATTATTTAATATAGTCATTTAAATGACTATTAAAACATTTATTCTGTATCACATTTTCATATATGTAGATATTAGGCTTGTCTTCTAATAACAATAACATATTGCAATTTGTCTAATATATAAAATTATTTAATATAGTTATATTACTATGTTATCAGCAATACATCAATAGCACACAAACATTTTATTGATCAAGTATAAATAACAGTAAAGTAAGTCAATATTAAAATAAAAAATTCACTATTTTTAACTTATTTTTATGATCATTTAATCATCTCTAAATCAATCATTCATGATTTTAAAAAAATAATGTGTTTAATTCACTAAAACATTTTATTATTTTTGTGTAAAACTTTTTATTTGCTCTTAAATATTTATTATAAAATAGATTCTATGATAGATACGAAGGTTAAAACAACAATTTCAGTTCATCAGTTTTAAATTCTTATCTTCTGAAAATTATACCAATTTAAGGTTTAGGAAAATTAAACAAATTATATTTATATTATACTATATTTGTTATGTACAAAGGAGAATTTAAAGAGGTCTTCAAATCAAAAATCACAATTTGCCTTAAAAAGTTACACCTTCATCTAATCAGGTTGTCAATCATAAACCAATTACCAATTAAAATTAAAACTCAATAACATTGGAACAAATTATTTATTTACCTTTTAATTGTAAATTAAAAGATACTAAGAAAAAATTATCAAATTTAAAGCCTATCTGAGAATGTGCTCAATACAGTTTTACTAAGGAATTTATAAACAAAATCTAATGAAATGTTAAATAATCTCTTTAAATTAATTATTTCTCTTACTTTCTATTTCAATATCGGGTCGTTCCATATATTTTATTATAAAATGGCAAATAACTGGATTTGGATTAGAGATAATTTTGTACCCAATAGAAAAGGCGGGGAGGTTATACTGGCCTATGCATTTGGCAGATTTATTTTTTTGGCTTTGCAGAACAACTGTAAAAGAAATACACGACATTCATATAAATATAAAACTTATAAAGATAAATAAATCTTGCTACAAGCTAAGTAAATAAGTTTTCATGAAACTTGACGTTGAGTGAATTCTTCAATAATAAATGAACCTTAAAAACAAGAGTTTGATAAAGCAGTATATCATCATGACTGTTTCGGAACTTTTAGTGGCAAAATGCGACCGTAAGGTACTAAAGTAGTAAAAGTAAGCTCTAAGCCCAGGCTAAGTAAAGTAGGTGCTTAGTAGGAACTTGGGTACGGGTCGTCAGGAGCCTGAGAGATATCTGCATTTCAAAAGGCCATCGGGCTAAAGCTCTGGGCCCTAACCACATCAGGCCGAGTCCACTCCAAAGGGAACTTGGGCATGGAATTTGAAAATTAACAGAACAGCAGTCTATTCAAGTCGGGGTAACCTCATTGTGATCGGGAAAAGGGACTAACTAGAAAGTTAAAACCTATTTGGAATAATATACTAAAAGAAAAAATAAATAAAAATTAAATTAAGTGATCAAGTATTTTTAAGATGTAAAAATAAAGAAAATAAATACTATTTTATTTGTAATTATTTATTCAGAAAAGTAATACAAATGTGGTCCGACCAGATGTCAATAACTATTATTCGATGCAAAATAACATACGTAAATATGAACATAAAATGAAATATATGTTTGTAACACTTTTAATTATTTTGGCGTTGCGTGGGGTCTAGAACTGCTTATAAGCTAAAACTACACAATCTTGAAATTATTTTTAGAGATAAAACTAATGATTTAATATATAAAGTAATGCTAAAATACAAAATAATTAAAAAAAACAAAAAACAATGAAATATAAATAAATTGAAAAATGCAACTAATGATCGTATAACAATAATATATAAAATACTACAAAATTTAGAAATGAATGAATGAAATACAACTTATGAAGGAAGTAATAACGATAATAATTTACAACTAAAAAATTAATAATAATGAAATTAGTAAATTCTTTAAACCACATAAGAAGTATGGACTAGACTAAGTAAACTAGACTAAAAATAAGAATGCCTTATAAATAAAGGGCTAGTATTTTTACCAATACAAATAGCCTTTATTATATTAGTATTATATTTATTATTTGTTATATTATTTTATTTTTTAAATATTTGATGTTATATTTGCGACAATTACAATACATTAATTTTTTCGAAATTCCCATTAAAGCATAAAATTTCAATGTTTTATTTCAGAAAAATTTTTTTATCTTAATCCCTATTTTTTTTTGTTAATAATCAAATGTCTTATATATATAATATATTTTAATTTCTACTACTTTTTTTTCTAGTAAATAAATGTTACTATTAATGGATTTTAAAAGGTATTAACTTATTCTATAATACAACACTAGTTAGAAGTTTATTAAGTTCAACAATAGGAAATACAAAACAAGATATTTTTATTAGGTATTTAATGATTTTTTTTTTTAATACCTGTTTTCTGGTAAATAAATATTACTATTTATGTATTTTAAATGTTTTAATTTATTCTATAAAAATCTGTAAAAGTTCGACAATAGAAAATACAAAACTATAACAATGTATTTGTATAAAGTGGGCATTTAATAATTTGTTTTTAGAACAAATAGCCCATACTGAAGTTTCAGCACACTTTTTTTTTTTTTATTTCTTTCCAAGCACAAGACCACAAAACTTTATTTTAGAAAAATTAAAAAATCAAATTTTTATCTTAATCCCTTTTGTTAATAATCCAATTTGTTTTTCAAATCATAATATATTTTAATTTCTAATACCTGTTTTCTGGTAAATACATGTTACTATTTATGGATTTTAAAAATTATTAATTTATTCAATAATACATCACTAGTTGGAAATTTATAATATTTCAATAGAAAATACAAAACTAAAACAAGGTATTTTTATTAGTTGCGTATTTTATGTTTGTTTTTTTTTGGACAAATAGCCCGAACTGAAGTTCCAGTACAATTTTTTTTTTTAATTCCTTTCCAAACACAAAGTCACAACTCTTTATTTCAGAAAAATCAAATTAATAAACTAACTGTTACAATATCTATATTTATTTTGTTTTTTATATTATAATAAATTATTTCCACTTACCGGATATATGGAATGTACAGCAAGGGAAAGTCAAAGAATTTTTTTTAAAAAATTAATAACTGTAATGGGCTTAAGTATTGTATAAAATACTTGACTTTAATGCTCTAGGTATATGTATGACGAAAACCGAATCGTATTTATCTGTTAATTTAAACTGTGAACATTGGTTGAAGGACTTAGTAAATAAACATACTTTATTTATTAAGGAGGCATTCGGGTTTAAAATCATATAAAAAAAATATTTAGGTGAATCCATATTGACAGAGAAAATTGTAACCTATATTTTAAATGGTAAATTTTGTAAGTGAAATGTGCTTTTAACTATAGAAAATTTTTTCTAAGAGTTCAATTATAGCAACTAAATAAAAATAGTTCTAATAGGAATCGATATCATAGAAAATCTTCTAGACATATTTAACAGTTAAATAACAAACATTACCAACTTAACCATGCTAGTATTATTTATTTATTTAATATAGTTTAGAATATGAAAATAAAAACATTTTTTTATATATATATATATTTTTTTTTATAGCCCATAATAAATATTATTATGTTTATTACTCTATTTTAAATGATAGCATTATATATTTTTTAAATATTATAAAAGTTTAAAGGTAAAATCGCTCTTACTTAAGTGGTTGGATCTACAAGCTTAATACTGATTGAAGCCTATGTATATATTTCATTGTATCCGAACTGATAACCATTATCGTATTCCTGTTTGTCATATCCTCTAAAAGGATTCATCTCGAACGATAGTGAAAGGATCATATATAAGTTTATCGATTATGTCTGTTAAAAATATATAATCAAATTCATTGTTTATAATCTTCAAATATAACGATATATATTTTAAATTATAAACAGAACGAACTGGAACCTGATGCTATAAAAGGACAGGATTATAGTTCATAGAGAAAGCAGATGGCTTATGTCAAGCTTGTGTTTATATATCTCCCTCACATATTTGGTCTGTATAATGTCACAGATGACAGATGAAGTCTTAAGTATTTCAACTTATAATATTATTGGATCGGAACTAACTATTGAATATAATACACGTGTAATGCAACAATTATTATTGTTAATTATTAGGTTTATTTATTTACTTATTATTAAGAAAGTTTGTATTAATTACTTAAAACATTGAAAATTGTTATAATATATACAGGATCAATGAGAAAATATATAGAATGTAAGCAATAGGGTATTTGACGACATAGAAAATTTGGAATGATGTTAACACTATTGTCAGTCAATTTAGAAATACAATTATATATGTTTTAATTAATATAGATACAGGAATAATTTTTAATATTAGATTAAAAAAAAAATTTAATCTAAATGTGTACCAGTAGGAGGAAAACGCAAGGCCACCGTGAAATAGTACAAGAGCCCAAGAGGACAAAAAAGGCAGTTATTTCACCCCAATTTTTGATTACTTAATTGAAAACTAGCTATAATTACTAGTCAAAATTGACGAGTCTGCCAAGTATAGGTAGGGGAAATAAAAAAAAGGCGTCTGTTTCAAAAGGTTTAAAATAATTAATTTTTTATTCGGAACTCTATATCATTACCAACAACAACAGAAAATTTAAGAGAAGATCATTTAAAGTAGAGTAAATTTGTTAAAATTTAAGCCCTAATAGAGCTATTTACGTTCAATAGTTCTCGAGATATAACCTTTTAAAAATCTACATTTCATAAAACTGATATATGGAACGTACTGAAATATGAGTAGTTAGTTGAGAATTCTATATCTCAGGAACTATGTGACGTAAAGATGTCTATTACCACTAAAATTAAAGCTAGTTTAAGAAGCTATAAAGTAGTTGATGGCAATTATTTTCGTAGGAGTACTGGTTTTCATGAAATTTGCTAAAATAAATTGATTTATAGTTCGGACGAATTTTCATTTGCCAAATTTATATTCATATGTGAATATCATAAAAACTACAACCCCTACGAAGATAAGTGTCATAAACTACACAATAGTAAGTTCAATTTTCTTTATTTTGAGTGTTGGCTGACATATATGCGTCTAATGGGTCAAGAGATATATTTTTTCAAAAATCCAACATTTTATAGGAACAATTAGAAATTAACATTCTGTGAGTTTATTTTATCAAATATCATAAAAACTACTACTCTTACAAAGATAAACATTATTAACTATTTTATAGTAAATTTAACTAGCTTTAATTTGAGTGCTGACAGACATCTGTAAGTCCAATGGTTTCTGAAATAAAGTTTTTCATAAATCTAACTTATTTTCCGAACAACTATAAATCGATATATTTTAGCAAATATCATGAAAACTACTATTCCTACTATAGTAAATGTCATAAACTACTTTATAGTACATTAAACTAGCTTTAATTTATTAGCTAATAGACATCTGTACGTCATTCCTGAGATATAGATTTCTCAAAATAATTTAACTAACTACTGGTATTTCAGTACATTTTTATGAAATGTTGCTTTTTAAAAGGCTATATCTCGAGAACTATTGGACGTAAATAGCTCTATTAGGGCTAATATTTCAGCAAATTTACTCTTCTTTAGATAATGTCATTTTAGATTTTCTAGTGTTGCTGGTAGTTTTTAGATATAGAGCTCCGAATTAAAAATTAAGATTTTGAAACAGCCGCCATTTTTTTTGGCAAGCAAAAAAGTTATATGGTGTCAAAGTTACAAATTTTCGAGACTTATAAACATTTTAAATCAAAATTCTGTTTAGAGTTCTGATAGTCCATTCTTCTCCCTATGAGTTCTAAAAATTATCCTTGTTAAGCAAATTACTTATGTTGATAGCAAAAAAGTTATATAGTTTCAAAAATGCAAATTTCAAAATCAATGTTTTCATAGCAACTGAAAAATTTAAATAAAAATCAATCTAAATTTATATATACCTTAGATTTCGTTCATATCTTATTGTCAATAGTAATGAACAAAGGATGGATATAAAATAAGAAAGAATTTGATTATTAACTAAAGGAAAAAATAAATATTTACATTTTTCCATGGTTGTTATGACAACAGTTCAGATTTCACATTCACTTGCCTTATATATGGTAAGGGAAATTATTGCCACCCTGAATAAAAAAGAAATAGTTTTTTGAAATATACAAGGATTTTAACTCAAAGTAGATTGGTGAGTGAAAAATGTGTTCGAAAGAACTCAATTAGTAATTAGATTATTGTGAGCCAATGTTTCGACCCACTTTTTCAGGGCTAAAAAAAATACAAACAAATAAAATAATGTAACATAGAAAGAGAATAGACAACATGAAATAAAAGTAAACTAAGCTGTGGGTAAAACTGATTTAAAATTCATATTGAAATGAACGAAAAAAAAAAGATAAATTTTCTTTGATTTACTTTGTTCATTTTTAAAAATAAATTTTTCATTATTTGACCATACCTGAGTTTATTTTATTTTATGCTATCGATTCTCATACTTTGTTATATTATTTTAGTTTTTAGTATCTTTTTTAACCCTGACGAATCCCTGTAAACGTTGACTCACAATTAATAGTTTAATTAATATTTTAGTTATTTTGACCTATATATATTTTTTTTTAATTTACCAAATATTTGTAGAATGGAACTAGGTCATAATAACAGCACATCCCCTGTTATATTTTATGAATGTTTTTTAACGAATGAAGTCATAATTCGTCACACTTAGATTTAAATAATTGATGTTCATTATAATAATTATAATGAACGGTAAGACCCATTTAATGTACATCACGGATGCTGTATTAACTAATTATTACAACACGCGTGTTGGATGTTCTCCTGAATTTGACAGGTAGACATATTGACGCGACATATATGTCAGTGAGACGGAACCCTGTTTTAGGTTTAGGCCTAGTGTAGTCCGGGAGCCAGCAGAGCGGATGATCGATGCAGGAGGTCCCTCACCCCAGCTCGCCTCTGCTACAGTATCTTCACATGGATACTCTTTATCCGCGCTATATCTTATGTCAATCATAACAAAGTATCTTCGGATATCTGGGGCTTTACAGTAGGTGGGTCAAGTCATAACAATATATAGATGAAGGGAAACGATACCATGAGTATCCAGTTTCAAGAGCTCGAGAGAGAGGGGTGAGGAAATTTCACCCTAATTTTTTATTACTTTAATGAAAACTATGTATAATTAATAGTCAAAATTGATGAGTTTGCCAAGTATAGGTAGGCGGAATAAAAAATGGCAGCTGCTTCAAAACCTTAAAAAAACACTAATTTTTCATTCGGAGCTCTATATCTTAAAAACTACCAACAACACTAGAAAACCTAAGAGCACATTACTTAAAGAAGAGTAAATTTACTAAAAAATTAGCCTTAAAAGAGCTATTTACGTCCAATAGTTCTCGAGATATAGCTTTTTAAAAAGAAAAGTTTCTTAAAAATCTATTGAAAGATTAGTAGTTAGTTAATTTATTTTGAGAAATCTATATCTCAGGAACTATCTGACGTACAGATGTCAATTAGCACTCAAATTAAAGCTAGTTAAATTTTCTATAAAATAGTAGATAATGTTTAACCTTGTAGGACTAGTAGTTTTTATGATATTTGACAAAATAAACTCACAAAATGTTAATTTCTAGTAGTTCGTATAAAATATTGGATTTTTGAAAAAATATATTTCTAGATCCGTAAGACGCACATATGTCTGCCAACACTCAAAATAATGGAGATTTAACTTACTATAAACTAGTTTATGACACTTATCTTCGTAGGGGTAGTAGTTCTTATGATATTCACATATGAATAATTTTGGGAAATAAAAATTTGTCCGAACAATAATAAATCAATTTATATTAGCACATTTCATGAAAACTATTACTTCTATGAAGATAAACATCCTAAACTACTTTATAGCTCATTAAACTAGCTTTAATTTGAGTGCTAATAGACATCTGTATGTCACATAGTTCCTGAGATATAGAATTCTCAATTAACTACTCATATTTCGGTACGTTCTATACATCATTTTTATGAAATGTTGATTTTTAAAAAGCTATATCTCGAAAACTATTGAACGTAAATAGCTCTATTAGGGCTTAAACTTCAACAAATTTACTCTACTTTAAATGATGTTCTCTTAAATTTTCTGTTGTTGTTGGTAATGATATAATGGTTTTTGAGATATAGATTTTTCAAAATAAATTCCCTAACTACTGATTTTTCAGTACGTCCCATACAACATTTTTATGAAATGTTGCTTTTTAAAAAGCTATATCTCGAGAACTACATAACGTAAAGAACTCTTTTAGGGCTCATATTTTAGCAAATTTGCTCATCTTTAAATGACGTTCTTTTAGGTTTTCTTACGTTGTTCCTACGTTTTAAGATATACAGCTCCGAATAAAAAATTAATTTTTTTATCGTTTTGAAACAGCCGCCATTTTTTATTCCCCCTACCTATACATGGCAGACTCATCAATTTTGACTAGTAATCATACATAGTTTTCATTAAATTAATCAAAAATTGGGGTGAGATAACTGCCTTTTTTCTCCTCTTGGGCTCTTGTACTATTAGATAAAATAAAAAATTGCAGACTTGTTTTTCAAAAATTAAATTTTTCATTGGAAGCTCCATACCTTTAAAACCACCAACTAAAATGCTTAAATTAAAATAAATTTTCTAAAATGTATGCCCTAATACAGCTGATTACGTTCAATAATTCTCGAGATACAATTTTTAATAAAGTCATATTTTTTTCCCCATATAACGAAAAATTAATATTTTATGAATTTAATTTGGAAAATATAATGGAAACTCCTATTTGTACGAACAACGTACATAAGCCTATTAGATCTATGTTAAGTAGTAGCTGAGTCCATAATAATCGTCGAAATAAATTCCCATATGTTGGTTGCTGTACGGAAAAAATATTTGGTTCATGAAAAACTATATTTCAGAAACTATCAAACGTACTGATATCTATAAGCAACCAAATTAAAGTAAGTTGAATGCACTATAGTATAGTTTATAATGTTCATCTTCGCAGGAAAAGCACTTTTTACGATATTCGCCTACATTAACTTAAAAAATATTGATTTTTCATGATTAAGTAAAAAAATTTGTAAAAGTATATCTCGAGAACTATAGAGCTCATATTTTAGAAAATTTATTGTACTTTAAATAATGTGCTATAAAGATTGTTTAGTTTTCCAGATAGTTTAAAGAACATAGAGGTTCGTATGAAAAATGAGCAAATATTTTTCTCGAATAAAATAAATAGAGGAAGCGTACACCATACATACTTCATTATTTATTAACGACATTCACTGTATCTCTTGTGTAATCGTAATTTTTCGTAACAGAACATAACACGCAATTTTTTCTTTACTTGAAAGAACACAAAAATGAATTTTTTGTAACTTCTAAAACAGGTGCCATTTTGTATCCCCCCTAACTATGGTTGACAAAGTCATCAATTTTTACTCTTAACTGTATATATTTTTTATTAAAGTAATTAAAAATTGGAGTGAAATAGCTTCAAGGAATCTTCTTTTGTGCTCCTGGACTTATCGAAGATTCCTCAATGTTAAAGTAGACATTTGGTGCAGTGCTCGAATCACACAACTTATACTTACCACAGTACTTTGAGATTAAATTAATCCTTGTGCGTTTCAAAACAGCTATTTCTTACTATGTGAAAAGATAAAAGAAAATTTATACAGCACAACACATGAACGGTCAGTGGTGCAGTACTTTGTAGTGAAGTACTGTTACTTCACTTGCTATTAGCGCAAATAGCTGATTTAGTCAAAATGTGGGATTGATAAATCTCGAAGGACTCCGGAACCCACAAGGTTGATTCACGGCTACAGTAACAGAATAAATTATTTTCTGTCAGCCGAATTAGGGTCCAAATCCGTGGAGTTTGCAGCGTAGTGCCTTACCACTAAGCAACCACGCTCCCCAATCACGTATTTCATATATATTGGTAAGTAATCTAACTATTGTCATAACAACAAACGAAAAAAAAAATTATGAAATTCTTTCATGTCCTATACCAATCCATTGTTTATTACTATTAAGAGATGGTTAATTATATCAAATAAATAAAATTAAAAATATTTAAAGTTCTGATCGATTTATTTTGTATTTTTTAGTGGGTATGAAATTTGTATTTTCGGAGTCCTTGATATGTGAAAAACTATTATCGTTTTTCTTCGTATCAAGTATACGACTGTTTAACAAAATATAACAGAGCTGTGTACTAAATACTTGTATATTGTACGAATAGCTATGTACACTGTATAAGACTGAAGTACGACCAAGGACTGTTCTTTCAGACTAGCCAAGGCTTTCGATGCATACTGGTGGCGCAATATTTCATCCCGTCAATTCTTCTTGTGGTAGTCAAGCCGTTCTATTGAATATAAAGATGGCATTAATATCAGGCCTTGTTAGGAGTCGATTAATTATCGATACATCAAATAGTTATTATTATTACGCCGTACAATAGAAGACATAATTGGCTGGTGTGTCTTAGGATTGATACGACAGCTGGTCCCTTTCGAGTGCCCTTAACTCTGATGAAGGGTCGATGGCCTAAGTACGTGCCCTTAAAGATAAGCTGAAGATTATGATTGTTATACCAGGTTTTTTTTTACTTTTTTTTTTTTATAACAAATAATATCTTATAAAATATAATTTATAATGAAATACAACTCAAATGAGATATAATATCCATTCTTAATTTTTTATTGGATATAATAAAGTAGTAAACGAAACAATAAAGGAAGGGTCCAGCGAACAGGAACTGACATTAAATTCTCTCTTCTGGATCTTAAAGTTTTCTTTCAGACTTCAACAGAAAAGTCTTTGGAAGGAGGTACTATCACTAGACCAACGGACGTGCAAGGATAGATTCGGTCAGAATTACTGGACTGCCCAGATATTTCCTTATACCCGCTTAATGAGGCTGGGTGGATCGTGGAGGGCTCCTGTACCCACAAGGTTTACTCACGGCTACAATAACAGAATAAATAATTATCCGTCAGCCGTATTCGAATCCGAGTCCAATGAGTTATAAGCACAGTACCTAAGCAGTGTGCCACGCCGCTCCCATATAAACAAATATATTTAAAAAAATTTAATTTATAAATATAAAATGTACAATAATTACTATATTACTTTAGGGTACACCCTTAGGTAATACATTTGTCTAGCTACTAATTACATAAAAGCTATGTTTTACATTTTCGTAGAAACAAACTAAAAGAAAAAAATAATAAAATTAAATACTTAACATTGATGAATCTTTACTGTTATACCTGTTGTTTTCGTAAAATTTCCTGATTCTGTTATTAATGGGTTTAAAGGGGTTGAGCAAGATTGGAAGAAATTATAGGTCAATTCATATATTAATCCCTATATTTTGTTTTGAGTGTATTTTAGTTATTCTATTGTAATGTTGATAGTTATTAACAAATATAAATGTTTTATTTTTCGATATCGATCTTACTTTCACCCAAGTGTTTTTCAATATACGTTAGAATATCTTATTTTCAGGCATATAATTTTTAAATATTTTCGAAGGGAGACATCCACAAACGACCTATTTTGAATCTTTCTCTTTCTAAAAGTATTTAATTAGATCTTGTAAATGAAAAGTACTGGCCCTTGTTTTATTATTTTTTATTTTATTTCATTAAAACTAATAACAGCGTTTCGGGGTTGTCACTTCATCACCAGGTATTTCCTATATTTTCATGTTGCAGCATAATTCGAAGATTGTGCAAGAATTTGTTATTACTATTAATTATACGGTCTTCACTCAAAACCATATTTATTTCTTCTTAAAATTATATGTTCTACTAGATATAAATAAAATAAAAAAATTAAAACAAGGAACTGCTTTTTTTCACAAGATCTAATTACAAATGAAACTCATCCAGTAGAACATATAACTTTTAAAAAATTTAATGCTTTGAATTAATTCATGATTTTTTGATAATGCTGAAATTAATATTGTATAAAAATTATATTATCATTTAATAAAAGAAGATTTGATAAATTTATTTTAATTTCTTCTGTGTTATCTTATGCCTGCTGATTCATCGGGTATCTTTCGTAAATAAAGCTTCAACTTATTTTTATGCAATAAGAAATTCTTTTAAAAGAAATTGCCGAGTTTTGTCAAAGATTATTGGAATTTTTCCTCATTCCAAAGTTTCTGACTGCCCAATTAAACTTTTACTGGAGATCAGAAGTAATTATCTGAGTAAAGCAGTGGTAACGGTTTCAAACTCGAAGAATGGTTAAACTTTATTAAGATCTGATAATATTTGATATAGCTAACTTCGTCAAACAGTCACCGAAGCGAAGTTGCTGGACTCCGTAACTACCCAGCTGTTGGCAACTTATAATTGACTGGTCGTAGTAACTAAACTTTTGATTATGGTTTTATACTAATAATAGAGAAATTTCGATGATCATTAAAAAAAATTAGTTGATATCTGATTCAATAAATAGTCTTTTAAATTCCTTTCAGTTCGAAAAAAGTATTTTTTTGAAATATAAAAAGTTCCATATTCAGCAACTGTTCTCTTCATAAGTTGAACGTTTATTTCAATCATACAGGATGCAGAGAAAATACAGCCTACAGGAGAAAAAGGGGTAGTTAATCAATTGTATAACCATAAATATTTGGAAGATATATATATATATATATATATATACTGGGAGCGGGTGGTACGGTGGTAAAGCATTGCTCTACTAACTCTAAGGATCCGGATTCGAATGCAGGTATGTCAGATAATTATTTTCCGGGGTTCACCCAGCCTCATGAAGTGGGTACACTTAAGTGGATAAAAATTTGACGTTCGAGCGTGTTCTGACCAAATCACCTCCTTGCCCAACCGTTCGTCTAGTAACATTACTTCCTTACAAAGTACTGCACCCCTGACCCTTCATGAGTCGTAGTGGTGCAATTTTTTTTAAAAATAAGTATATCGATATTTGTTTTAGAAAACTGGAGACGAATCTCAGCTGATTCGGTAACAGGCTTCAGCCTAATTATTACGGACTTAAATCTTATTAAGCAAAAACATTTTTCAAAAAGGGGACAATTTATTAAATTATTATTTAATCATTTTATTTACAAAAAATAAATAAATATGCAAATAATTCATGATTTCATGAAAAACCAAATTTATCTCAAGTTATCTAGCCGCTTGAAAGCCCTTCGTATGGTTTTAACCAAAACAATTATTTTAAAAATAAATTTATTTATTTGACAATGTCGGATTTTATAATTACCGAAGTTAGTAGTTTTCTAGTTATTTCTTACTATTGAGCAAACAAAATAGCCTGCTTAAAAAAATACAAAATATCGATTTTCTCCTTTCCTATAGAGAATTGGACCGTTGTGTAAACGAACTTTTTTATTTATTTTAACAGCAATCCACATTGATAGTGATGTTTGCCTAGTTATCTACAGGTTGCCAACTTATTCTAACCATGATGGGGGGGTCAAGTTTTTAATTTTGAGGGACCGCTTATTAAAAACAGCCAACGCCTCCAGGCCGGATTCGAACTGGCGCCGACCACAGATTTCAGAACGATTGCCTTAGGTCTAACCATCCGAGCCACGGATGACCCCTTTTATTGTTTTTTGAGGTATATTTTAATCTTTTAAAATATTGCTAAAGACTAACTTAGCATAGACATCCTCGCTTGAAAGCCCTTTTCAAATGATTTTAATTAAGCCAAATTCTACATACATTTTGTCTTATTTACCATTCTGAAATTTGGAATTACTTAATATACAGTGTGTTAGTTATCGCTTTCTATTCAACGAAAACGTGATCTAAAAAAAAAACACAAATTTTGAATTTTCTGTTAGAAATTGGACCGTATGAACTTCATAGTCCATATGAACTTTTTGTAGATCTTGATGTCTAATCCTTCCTATAGTCCACTGACCCGGATTTTTTTATTTTATCCTTTTCCTGGTCATTTCTAGCATGCTGAGGGATTATCCAAGAGGTAACCAACCTACTCTAACGACTGGACCTTTCCCAAAGCTCTTTACTACTTTTACTGAAATAACCAAATATACCAATAATACCAAAAGGCCATAACTTGTGGAACAAGCTTCTTATTATGATCGAGTAACGGCTAAGTTATGACATGAAGTTATGGCTGAATGAACGTTCCAAGCCTAACCATAAGGCTTATCCTTTGGTCAATCACGTAATTGTTGCGTTAATCTCATAATTTATCCACAAGCCTATATTATTAATCTAATTGTATAATACAATGATAATTTTCTGTTCATAACATATTACGCTACGATTACGAAATTACCAAATTCATATCGTCAATGCTAAAATGGTATCCTCGGTCCCATCCTCTATACAGGCTATACAGCTGACATCCCAACCAATCCTAACACTAACCTCACCTCTTAAGCTGATGAATCTGCAATCTCATATGAAAACCCTCGAAGAATGGTGCCGTAATTAGAGGATAAAAATAAATCCTAGGAAATCATATCAAATTACCTTTACCCTTCGTCGTAAACCTACTGACCCCCCAGTATCGTTTAATAATGTTGCTCTTACATCTGTAGAACAGATCCGCTACCTTGGACTAGATCTGGACAAACGACTAACCTGGAATCCTCATACAAGACTGAAAAGACAGGAAACTGCACGTCGATTTCGACTATTACAGCACTTACTAAACAAACGGTCCAAACTTCCAATTCATTACAAAGGACTGATTTACATGACAATTATAAGGCCTATCTGGAAATACGGAATTGATCTTTGGGGCTCCACTAAACCTTCGAATTCCTCTCATATCCAATCCTTACAATCAAAAATCCTTCGTAAACTCCTCAACACTCCTTACTTTGTCACAGATAAAATCATGCATAAAGACCTTAATGTTCAGTATATGGCCGATCTAACCCAAACCAGATATCAGTCCTTTTAAGTCGAATACTAAAACGTAAATTATAAGGTATTCTACATAATTTTTAATGCATTTTTTTTGGATTTAGCCAAAAGTATATTTAATATTAATTTTAATATGTAATACAGTCATGATAGAATTAATTTAGTTTATTTATAATTTTTGCTTTTATTTCATTTAGATCATGTTAGTGATTTATCAGTAATTTAATTAACTTTTGTTTTAAAACAACTTGTTTAAATAAAGACATAATTACTAAAAACTAAAATAAAAACGCATACTGAGAACATAAGACTGAAAAGCTTCCTCCCTGATTTTCAACATCATTAAATAAATCCGTTTGTTTATAATATATACCTAAAAAATCATAAATATATAAATTGTAGGAAGGTAGTCCGGGTGGCGGCCTTTATTGACCGGCCTTTTTCAAAATAGTAAAAGAAAACTAATTATTGTTAACCAACGTTTCGTCCCACCTTGCAGGGCTTCATCAAGACTAAATGAAAGGACAAGATACAAACATTTTAGAATTAACAGAACACTTAAATAAAAACATTTCAAAATAATTCTTATGTTTATAAACTATATAAAACAAATAACAACAATGTATGTATGTATACATGTAAGTAGACTGGAAACAAGTTACGGATAAGTTATTAATAAATATTACCAGGTGTGATAGAAGTTCTAAATATATATATTTCTAAACAAATAGATCGTAGGAGACTACTATTATTTCTTTTTATATAGTTTATAAACATAACAATTATTTTAATTTTCTGTTAATTCTAAAATGTTTGTATCTAGTTCTTTCATTTAGCCCTAATGAAGTGGGGCGAAACGTTAGTTAACAATAAATAGTTTTCTTTTATTATTTTGATAACTTTATTGACCGCCACTCATACTATTTTCCTCCAATCTAATTCATAGGGCCAACTATCTTCTTCCAACATAAATATATATGGTATAACTTTATTTAGCTATTTTTAAAATATAGAAATTTTTAAATCGTCCTAATAAATTTCACCTATTTTTTGTATTACATTTTAAATGTATGACTAATATATGAGTTAAATTAATAGAGGCCTCCGAGGCGTCTGAAAAGAAGATGGCAACGGGATCTTCTAATTTAAATTAATACTTAAAGTACCACCATCGGGTGGTTCCTTCCCAAGATTATCAAGTGTTTGAAACATTCCTTATATTTACTTATTGTATTTTTTGTACAGTTGTAAATTTCAATAAATAAGTAAATAAATTATTAAAGGAGTTTTCTCTTTAATACTCTCCAGATCACCCGGCCATGTCAAGGCTCCGGTTAGAAGGAATAAATAAGATTCCGCTGTATTAGATATTATTTTTTAAAAACTTGCGTTGTGGCTACTGAATTTCTGAAATTTTAATTTATTTATTTTAAAAGAAATTGATATAATCATTTAAATCTACTAAGATGGTTTAAAATGAATGACTAGGAAATAAAACTATTGATATTAAATTAATTACATAGAAGGATAACAGTTATATATTTTTTCTTTAAAATTTAGATGTTAATAAACATTTTTATATTTATCTAAATTTCTATCATAAGTAATTTGATAGTCCTTTAGATAAATATGATCGTGATTTGAAACTGTAAACGTAATATGTTAAGAAGCTCTGGTTTCATTATTTATATTTTCAAACAATACTTTACTTCATTCAGCACACACGTCCAATATTTTTTTCTTCAAAATAATAGTTAACATAAATTGCTGTGGGACATACAGTAAAATTAAACACACTTAACAATTAAAATTTTTATTTATTTTTTTAATTTAATCTTCGAGTAAAATACTTAAGTATTAACTCTATAAATTGGGTATGAAAATGGACAAAAATTAGTCAGAAACGACATTCAAAAAAACAAATAAGAAAAATATATGAAGTTTTCCAAAAAGTTATATTTTTTTTTTCATGCATACCACGATAGATTTTTTTTATTATGGCATCTTATTTATATAAATCGGAAAATGCTCTTACTGATATTTATTTCTGATTTATATTTTTGTTAATTGTTCTTTCGTTTTTTTACTATTTTTTTCCACTGTATGATTAAAATTATGCATTTAATTATTCTCAAATAATTGATCAATATGATTAAGTACTATTTTTTCAGTACAAAGTATCTTCATCTTTTTCATTTGGTTTCTAAATATTTCTTTTCATTATATATACTATAATATATACTTGATTTTTAACTTATTGTAATATGTTATTTATAATCATTTTTTTATGTACACCTCTGTTATTCTTAAGGGCCTTCGATCAATATTTTTTTTGTTTCTATTAAGTATTTAGTTATTTGAAAGCAATTTTCTACTTTTTTATTTCTGGGCGATTAAATAGCCCTCTTTCTTTCTCTTCTTTCTAACTCAATTCTTTATTTTTATCAATTTCACATCAATAAAATAAACCTTTCTACGTTTTGGATTTCATCTTCAGCTACAGTTCTAAAAATATTTACTAAGTTTTTGTTACATTTATAATTTTTGAAAAAGACCAAATGTTTTCTTCTTTACTAATGATTTCATAGTATGGATAATTATGCAAACCTTTTTCACATATAATTTTATCTTGGACTTTTTCTTTGCTTAATTGTTTTATTTTCATTAAAATGATTATTTAAAGGTAATTTTTGTATAATTTTTATAGAAATATTGTCATTTATTTTATGGATGTATTGACAAGAAATAAATAATTGAAGAAATGAGGATATTTAATCATACAGAAAGAAAAAGCCAGATTTTTTTTCTACTCTATGGACGTATGTGCTTTTATTATTATATATATAAAAAAAAAAGAATTAAACTGTTTGTTCTTAGAAGTCACTTCTTTAATGCATTCTACAATTACAACTAAATAATAAACATGTCACCAGATAAGAATAGCAACAACTGATAAGACTACTGGAACTGATAAGAGTGATAATGGAACACGTGACGTACCTGTTTGCCGATCTGTGCCAAGTCCAAAGTGGACTCTGTCTTGTCAAACCTCTCGAACTTGAAGCTGTTACTCCGGTAAAGCTCGTTGTCTTTGGTCTTCCTCGAACAGAACCTCCTCGACACCTCCTCCTCCGACCTCTTGATCCGCTTCAGGATCCGCTCCATACCGGCACTGGGCCACTACTGACATCCAACCAGCTATCCCCTCCCTACGGTACCGCCATCTCCCAGCTCCGAGCACAACTATCCTAATTCCAAACCTTCTTCCTTTTTCGATGTCTATAAAAAATGATTGATAATGATAATGATAGACGACTTCTAATATGGATATGTCCACTTGTAACGGTATTCAGAATCAACAGTTAAACTGTGGTCTACCAAAGGTATCAGTAGCCCGGAGTGTAGACAAATTTTCCCACCCTCTAATTTAAGTATTTCAATATAAAAGAATAAATGAGGAGGCCCCTCACCTCTGGATTTAAAATAGGACCATCCAGAAAGGATATTTCATAAATAACAATAAACATTACAGGTAACCTTAAAATACCAAAGGTAGTAAAAGGTAATACACAACACGATTAATTTTCCTTTTTTTCACAATAAAGCACTCACTAATTCATGTTTCTTTCTCTTCTACGAGGGATCGGGAAAAAAAAAAAAGACTAAAATATATTCAGAGAATTCAGTGGATCTTAAAAATGGGATTCCGGATTTTAAAAATATCATTTAGAAAAAAAAAATATCATTTAAAAATACCATTTAGAATGGATATTTCATAAGTAACAAATAAACATTATAGATAACCTTAAAACACCAAAGGTAATACACAACACGATTTATTTTCCTTTCTTTTTCACAATAAAGCACTCACTAATTCACTGTTTCTTTTCTGTTTTAGAGGGATCGGAAGAAAAAGAGAATTCAGAATTCACTAGTTCTACTGTAAATTGTATATATTTGTATTTGTTTTAAAATAAATAAATTAGGAGGTAACAAATAAAAGTAATTCTACTTGTACCATTGGTAGAAAAAGGTAATATCCAATATGAATTAAGAAACCCTACTTAATGCAACCTATTAATTTAATATTTTTTTCTGTTTTAGAGGGATCGGAAAAAAAGTAATTCTACTCGGAGAACCCTCACCTCCAAATATTTCTAGACAAATTTTCACAGAACGGACCCATCAAACCTCATTTAAGTATCTCACCGTATACCTTTAAGTACCAACGTTAGAAAAGGTAGTTACTAATCTGAGTTATGCAACTTATAAATTAATATAATAACAATAATTAACTTATATTCTGTTTTTAAAGGGATCGAAAAAAAAAATTTTAAAAAAAGGAATTCTAAAGAACGTTTTAGCAATGACAACCCTGTTAACTTATTATTATTTTTCTTCTTCACGTCATTTAATTTTATTCTTATTATATGTTTATATTTGTCAACTATAGAGATGAGGGAACTCCGAAACATCCCCAGCTATTCAAGTGGAGTTCTCATAAAACGTCCATCTCAACCAACAGATAATAGTTGGTTCTTCTAACACCCACGGCAGAAAAAAAGTAGTAATCACATTGAATTATGCTTCTCATGTTTTGCATTATGTCTTATGTTTATTAGTTCATGTTTAATTTTTGTTTTAGAGGGATAGGAAAAAAAAATGGTAAGAACAATCATATTTATCATGTATTGTACAGTTTACAAAAAAAAAAGTCACGTAATGAAATGATTCAAATTTTTAGAAAATATTATTATTTATTAGGAAATTTTGCTAACCTTTCCTCACTACCACTATGCTACGCCACTTACTCATAAAACATGTCCATCCTCAAACAAAAGTGTATTGAAAACATTGGTGACGTAGGACGTACAGGGCGCGTACTTTCCTAAAGATAAAAAAAAAATTTTAATTTTTTTTAATTTCTTCAACTTTCTCATAGCCTAGAGATATGCAGAAGGGGTTCACTAAGTAAAACTCCGCATTAAATAATAGGATTCCTGTCTTTAATGCCGTTAGCCACAAAACATTGGTTACAATGTTATATCAAATATTGACCCTAATGAAGTTATTGTTTTTTGGCGCCCGAAAGCCAATTACCAGATATGCCCCAAATCGGAAGGTGTATAACGCACCTCATCTGATACAAGTAACTTATATTAAAATAAAAAAATCGAAGTATCCATTTACACATTTTAGGAACAGGACTATAGAAAGTTATATTTCATTTTTTACTTTTGTTTCATTTATTTATTTTTGTAGCTATCTCCTTCTAATTCGAAAAATACTACATTTTTAAAAGAAAGTATAAGCTTAGATTTAGCGTCTCTTAATTATAAGCACAAAGCTAATTTGAAAAGTCTTATAAGGTAGATATGTAATAGTCAGAGTTCTATTACATAACAATAGATGCAGCATATTTAAATAATAAATACAAAGTTTGTTATAAGTTATATGATAACAAATAACAATTGTACATATAATATTCATGAGTGATTCTCACGGGAAAAAACAATGCTAATTTTAGTATACTCAGTCCTGCCCATTATGGGCAAAATCCTAGAAAGACTCTTATTAAAACGCCTCTATCCAATCCTTGACTCATATCATGTTATTCCTGATCACCAGTTTGGATTTAGAACATCTCATTCTACCATACAACAGTCATCGAGTGATTGATGTCATATCTTCCACATTGGAGCGCGGAATGTACTACACGGGAGACTTCCTCGATGTTGAACAAGCTTTTGATCGAGTCTGGCATCCAGGTCTGCTCTATAAACTTCGTCAATTCCTACCCCCTGCATATTTCCTTATAATCCGCTCCTACCTCTCTGATAGAACCTTAAAAGTAAATCATAACCTAGCCTACTCATCTGTCTATTCTGAGTCCGCCGGTGTTCCTCAAGGTAGTATCTTAGGTCCCATTCTTTATACGGTTTATACAGCTGACATCCCAACCCACCCTAACACAGTCCTAACAACATACGCTGATGACACATGTATACTGTCTGTAAACAACGACCCAACTAATGCATCACAAACACTTCAGATACACATAACATCTGTTGAAGAATGGTGTCAAAACTGGAGAATCAAAATAAATCCTGACAAATCCCATCAGATCACCTTTACTCTCCGTCGTAAACTTCTACCATCCTGTCCTACAGTATCCTTTCTAAATACTCCTCTAACGCCTGTTGAACAGATTCGATACTTAGGACTCCATCTTGACAAGAGACTTACTTGAAATAAACACACAAGACTGAAACGACAAGAAACTGCTCGTAGATTCCGATTGCTACAACACTTACTTGACAAACGCTCTAAACTTCCCATTCACTACAAAAAATTAGTATACACTACGATAATCAGACCAATTTGGACATATGGAATTGAGCTCTGGGGCTCTACCAAGCCATCAAATTCCTCCCGCATCCAATCCAAAATCCTACGTAAAATCCTTGATGCTCCTTATTACGTTACAAATAAACTCATTCACAAAGACCTTAACATCCCATTCCTTACAGATTTGCCCAAAACAAATATGCGTCTTTTCATTCCAAACTCCTTACCCATCCTAACCCATTAATTCTTAATCTCTCATCCTTAACAATCTCTGATAATCTTCCGAGGCGTCTGAAAAGAAGATGGCTACGGGACCATCTAATTTAAATTAATGCTTGAAGTACCACCAATGGATGGTTCCTTCCCAAAATTTTCAATTGTATATAAAACATACAACATATTTACTTTTTGTATTTATTATTGTACAGTTGTAAATCACATTAAATAAATTTAAAAAAAAAATGGATTGTTCTGTTCTTCTTAACTTATTCCAATCTTAAAAGATTATATAAAATGTGAATCTAAACCATTGCTCTACCTTTCAAGAATACAAAAAAAATATATATATATATAGCATCTTGTAGTTGTTTAAACAGTAAAATTCGAAACTTACAACGAAACTTACGATCAAGTATCAGAACCAGCTTTAGCTGAGAGGCCCTGTGCCAACGTTTATTGTGAAGCCCCTCCATATAATCAACTAACTTAATCTTGTATATTAACCCCCTCCCATACCCTAATAACGTTACCTTGCCTAACCTGTAAACTGCATTAATTATAATTTTTTTTTTTCATCCGCAATACAACATACAAATTTTACAAAACCTCTTAGAACTCAATTTTATTTTATTTTATTGAAGCGAAACTTCTTTACCGACGTTCTATGACTCGGGGAAAAACATTATACTGGAGTAAATTGATTTCGTGACGCGAGGGAACGCTTGAGATGAAACGGGAGTGCTGGGAGGGCAACCCTCGATGTATTTGAATGTAGATTAAAATATCTCGGAAACTAAAAATCGTTGCTAACTACTGTAAGTGTGAGAAATATTCAGCATTTCATCATCTTCGAAATGAGCTGTAATTCAAAATGGTATTTTGACGCTACACCAAGAGGATAGAAAAAAATAGGAAAAGATAGCGCCAGAAATTAAATGAAAATGAGTTTTTGAAGATTTGAATTAAAATATCTCGAAAACTTAAAACTGGAGTTGCATAATGTAATCGAAGGAATTGTTCAGTACTTTATCCTATTTATAATAAGTAGTAATTCAAAATTGTATTTTGATGCTACACCAAGATAGAGATGCAAATCATTATTTTTTTTCTCATCCTCCTATTATTGTATAACTGAAACATTTATTATAGATATTTATACAATAATGACTGAGATCCTTTTATTGCCTGAAGATAATTTTAAGGTAGGTGGTGGGATCCATTGTGTGCGAGGGCGCATTGTCGCGCTTACTCGCCGTCAGCGTGGTCGTGAGTGAGGAGGGACCTCTCAATTGATAATTGATTAAGCGGGTTTAGACTGAGTCCGAACCCATTTCCTCGTCGTCGATCAAGAGAACAGTGCCTTACCAACTTCCAAGTCTTGACAGCGGAGCAATCTTCAGGAATAATGGGTTTGCACACAAAGAATTTGATGTGCCATCGGCCTATGAGCTCCGGCAAAGAGGGAAGATGGAGTTGTTGGTGGATGACACTATTCCTGACCTCCTGCGGTATGGTGCCTCTGACAATCCCCCACTCTGCCCCAAAAATCCGCCTCTGTTGAGGGTTGTCTTGGAGAGGTGCAGAAGTAGCGGAGCACCATAGAGCAGCATTGGACAAATGGTTGCCTTATAGATTTGTAGTTTTAGCCGGAGAGACAAATGATGTGTGCAGGTGCTACAGTCTAAGTGACTTTAGCTTGGTGAGTATTAGTCTTTTTCTGACATGACTGGTGAAGGTTAGATGTCTGTCCGGCACCACGCCAAGATAGAGGATGGTGCTCTTCTTTCCCTTCTAGAAAGACATTTTGAAAGCGTCCGTCTCCATCAGGTTCACTTGGATGATGCCTGTGGTAGCTCGAGGGCTCGACGAGGTCTAGAGGCATAAAAACCAATGTCATCAGTATAGGCTGCTGCCACTGCTTCCTTGTGCTCCAAAGCGACCACAGGTGCTGTGAAGACTACAAATAAGATTGGATCTAGTACCAAGCCTTGAGGTACTCTGCAAGTGGTAGGGACAGGAGTAGAGTAATCCTTGCCAATGAATTATCTTCTACTAAGATGTAATACACCATTAAAGAAGTGTCCAGAAGGGAGATGCATGGTGCAAGTTGTGCTATTAATTTTTGGGAGTGGAGACATATTTTTACATGGATCTAAATTTTGAGATATATCCATATTTTTGTTGGATTTTCACATTTTCAATTCGGAGGAACTTTCAAACCAGGAAACAAAGAAAAAACATTTATTTACCTGTACCTTACTACAAGCTACACTCACGTACCTATACTATATACATGTACCAATATATCTGCTATTCTTCAACTAAGAACATAATACAAGGACCAATTTTTATTCAATAGATGTAGAAGATAATACAATTTTTTGGAAACAAGCTTACACCATCGTCCTTTTGGAGATATACACCTCTGAAACTCATGAATCTTCAAACTATTATTTATTTGTTTTATAACTTCTTTCCTTCGCTACAATTATTTCTAATAGATTGAACTTTTGTATTGAATAAGAATCATTTAAGTAGGTTTTTTATTTGTTATCAGAATGATTTATGATAACTGTGAAACCTAATGTTGGTTTTAAAATTATTCTCCATTTCAATCATAGATAAGAAATGAAAGGTGTATTATGCCCAAAAAAATACATTTAAAAGATATGGATCTTCCATCTTAAACCTCTTTTAAACTGGGAGGTTTGGCATGGGGAACCTCATGAGTTAGTTAATGTATAGACACTATTTTACTGTATTTAAAAAGCAGTTTTTATATTCTTCTCTCAACAGCTATTTAATGGAGGATTTCAAAACATTCTTTCATCATGAATCCTGACAAAATTTTATGTTTATTTAACCTCTTCTAACAATTCGAAAATTACTTGAGATCTGATTTAATTTACCTGTTTTATGGCTTTAAAATGTAATTAAAAACATAAAACGGTGCAATTATGTGCTGTTCACATTTTGTATGCCTTATCAACTAATTTTCCTTTATATATTATCTTTACACTTTCTTGAGACAGGTTTTTATTGTTTAAATAAAATAAATTTTATCCAATTTTAGTCTCAAAACCATTTATATTTCTTATAAATCTGCCGTTTCGACCATCATTAAGGACAATGTTAAAAACTTTATGCAGGCTCCAGGTCATTAATTTCAGTCCACAATTACCCTATTTTGTCAATCAACATATTAAATTAAAAATTTTAATCACAGATAATTTTCACTATTATATTTATCACAATCTTTGTTTTGTTTTATTTATTTTTGTTTTAGGATGGTTACAATTTTTGATCAATTATAATAGTGAAAATTATCTGTGATTAAAAGTTTTAATTTAGTAAATTGAATTAAAAAAAGAGTAATTGTGGACTGAAAATAATTAACTGGGCAGAATAGCCTGCATAAAGGTTTTAAAAATTGATGTGGTTTTAAAATTGTATTAAGATTGTCCTTGAGGATGGCCGAATATAAAGAAATATAAATTGTTTTGAAATAAAATTTATTTTATTTAAATAATAATTTTCCTTTATAACTAATTTTAAGATTCTTTTGGTTATAGTATCTTTTGTTTGGTAATGTTGAAGAAAAATATTTATAAAAAAAAATTGTAGTAGTCATGAAACTGGCTGAAAAAATGGACCAAAATAACGTGTTAAAATTTTATTAACAATGATTATGCATTCTCTCTTAAAGCTTAAGGTTAGTAATGATAATAATAATTAGAATAGATCAGTTCCTTCCTAAGTCGATTCGAGCAGGGAAATTGTTTATATTGTGACAGAAGAGCAGTTTTGTCAGAGAAGCCCACTCGATCGGACTCATTTAATCAATCTATACCAGCAGGAGCCCAATCAATTCAGTTAACTCCTCTGACTTCCATTTCATCTTTTCTCACATCACAAAATCAATTTACTCCTGAATAATATTTTTTTTCTTGAGTGTAGAACGTCTGTAAAGAAGATATATAAGAAGATGGTCAGGGTTGCGGTCAAAGGAGAAACAAAAATAGTTTACAACAATATTTGGAAAATAAATAGTTGTAAACTATTTTTGTTTTTCCTTTGACCGCAACCCTGACCATCTTCTTATATATCAATTTTTATGGTCAACTATATATACATATATACAGTCTGTAAAGAAGTTTCACTTCAAAAATATTTTAGTGCAGAGTACATTATAAAATTCAGAAAATCAAAATTGGTGATAAGTTTCTATTTGTGATATTCTTTGAACTAAATAAACTTAAAATAAATTCTAAAAGCATTGCTCATTTCTTAGTATTAATAAGATTCTAAGAATTTCAAATTCTTATAGAATTTATTTGAATTAAGAAATTCAAATAAAAGTAACAAGATTTAAATTACAAATAAAAATATTTTAATTTCTGTATTAAAAGGTATCATATTATACATTATTATATAATTATATCAATAACTTTAAGAGGACAAGTTGCTATAGCTATCTTTATACTAAGGGCCTATAGGGCTCCTTAACTCCAGTGGATTAAATTAAAACCGAGAAGTATGATAACATAAAAATTGAGTAACTTATCTCTGATGCTGATAAAAATTTAAGTACTGAAAATAGACTTCAGAAATAAAAAAAGACTTTGGAAAAGTAATAAATAATTTTTCTGATAAAAATCAAGAAAAGTAACTAAGTTCGAATTTTTAAAGTTTGTCACACTTTATTTGTTAAATAAATAATGAGTTAAACAAGTATATTGTTTAGTTCTGTTCATAACCCAAAGTTTTAGAGAAAATAATTTGCTATACTCTAAAGAGACCCCATATCTTAAAGTGTTCTGGGACTCTCACTAGGTTATAGACAGCTGTGAAAATTGAAATCATATTCTTTTCACAAATTAATTGTAAGTATTATAATAAGGTCAGAAGTAAAAAATTTAAATGGATGAGAAGGCAGTACGCTAAAGTAAAATAATTCAAATTTTTCGCTAAAAAAACATAGAACATTTCATGAAAATATTTATTATATTACAGATAATGCATATACAAAATTTACATAACTTTTACAGGCCTTTCATTTTATTATGAAAATAAAATGATTTATTTTTTTATTTAATCAAAATCCTGAAATGAATTTAATTCTTGGTGTGGAAGAAGTCATCTTATTTTTCGAAGAAGAAGGTTCTATTGATGAAATATCCGGTTTCAAATCTATTTCTGATGCTTCAAATGCAAGAGAATTTGTATCCATAGTTATATCTCGTTGAACTCTGGGTTCTTCTCTGGTATCACCCATATCAACAATTGGATTGGTATTCATTTCTAGAAAATTTCAACAAATAGGCACTGTTAAAACTCAATTTTATAGTATAAGCAACTAATTAATTATTTATTATTATGATTAAATTAAATAAAGTAGATAATCTCATGGTTCGGCAATATCTACTAAAATACATTATTGTAAGTAGCTCAGCCATAATTTATTTCTGCCCACTTCTATGTCATCATGTGTCACTATTTTTCAGGCATGTTCATCCAGTTCAAGAACTAACCATTCCAGAAATAATAGTCGGTCCCAAACATAAACCCTATTTATATTTAACAATTTGTTTTCCATTCCCATTAAAATTTTAATTTTGAGAAAAATAAATTCTTTGTATGCCATAAAATGCCTTCAGGCAATACAAGGATGAAAATGAATTTGCCAGGATATTTATTCCTAGAGGTATGAGGGGTACATGAAGACTTTCAGCTGTACTGTAATGGAGAAGAAATAGAAGTAGTCTTGAACTTCACCTACCGTGTGACATTTATGGGATGGTCAGGAAAAGTTGATTCAAAAATACTAAGATAACAAAGGCAAACTCAGTCTACTATCAGATTTGCAATACTGATATTAGAAAGCATAAGTTGGCAGAAACTTGAAACTCCACATATTTAAGTCAGTGTACTTACCTGAACTTATATATGGAGCTGAAAGCTGGATTTTAACAAACTAACAGGAAAGCAGAGTGACAGCTATAAAATTGAGGTCTCTCAAAAAGATTGTGGGGAGAACAAGAAAGGACTACATTTATACCAGTGAAGAACTAGGAGTCATTTCAACGCAGGAGGTCTTAGATGCTTGCCAAATGAAGTGGTTTGGCCATGTTAACAGAATGGATGATTACCGAAATCTCCTGAATACTATGAACCATGTCCCAGAAGTCCTCGAGACTGACCAAGGATGTCATTACTGGAATACGTCAGACATTTGTGCAAGAGAAGAGGTAAAAATCTCCATCAAGCCAGGAAAATGGCAAGTAACCCACAAACAGTAGCAGTACTGGCTAGATGCTCCCATACACTAATAAGACACTACAAGGTGATGAGAAAGAAGGGAGGGGAAAAAAATACTAGTAATAATTAGTGATAAGTTCCCTAAATACTATGAAACATCCATAAAAACAAAAATTTAAAGTCTATTTTCAAATTTTTGATTAACAGTTTTGATACTAGGTTACCTCAAGAAAAAAAAAATGGCACTTGGCATTGAAACTCCCTATAGTCACCCTGATGAAGGCCTGAAATTCTGGCTGAAATATTGACAATAATAAACAAGTTTTTACTTATTTGTGTTCTTTACTAACTTATAAAAAAAAAAAATGCCTTCCACAAACAGTTAAATTATCTTTATGCTATTTAACATAAAGAATTCCTGAGGAAGGAATTCTTTTACCTCATGATAATCACGTAACAAAACAGTTAATTAAAAAAACCAATTATTTTAATCCATTCCTTACTTGGATATGGTCAACAAAAGTTTTATTTTCTTATAAAATGCAAAAAAAATACCTTTTACATAATTTTCATATTTTTCTACCAAAATGGTCTCCAATAAGGGCTTGAGGAAAGAATATGACAAGCCACATGTAGTAAATTTTACAGTAAGGCAAGATAGAAAAATTCTACAATTTTTATTTAATATTTTATAATTTATAGTCTATATTCCATATTATAGATAATCATGATAAAATTGTCGAGTTGGAGAACTAACATAATAAATAGCTTAACAGAGAAACAAAGGAACAGTTTGAAGAAAATTCTAATTGCTATCAAAATTGCGTTTGTTATATTCTTGTGGCAAGTCATTAAAATGTTTCACCAATACAAATATGAGATATGAATAGTATATAAATTTAAAAAAAGAAGTCAAAGTGATCATAGGTAGTTAATGAAGAAATAAAGAATTAACATTGTCTTGCTTATATTTTTCTTTTTTAAACAAGTATCAATAAAAACTAAAAATAACTTATTAAAAATTTACCTTCTGAATATTTTTCAATCCACTTCATTACTCGATCAGTAACATTATCCTCCTCATCTGAACTAAGCTCATCCAAAACTTTTTCTGGAAATTCACTCCATTCTTCTTGGACATCAATGTCCCATTCTTCTAAAATCTTAGGGGCAAGATAGTCACAGTAACTGAGTAATTCTTTTTTTGAAACATTCCACTCAGATTTACATTTTTCGAGTTTATTAAATGTTTCTTCATATAATTTTTTGTCATCTTGAATACCTAAAAAAAAAAAAAAAAAAAATTAAGAAACTTAAAGAAGTATGGTTTAATCTTGGTACTCCGAACACTCAAATAATCCAAACTAGCATAAAAAAAATTACTTTTTTCAGAAAACTTGGCAGGCAATAACATTTTTGTTTTCAAATAAAAGTTCATATGTGTAAAGAACATTTTTAACTTCTTGATCTATCTATAGACAAGTAATTGTAATGATAGTGAATCTCAAAAGTGGACATTTTTATTGTTTTGATTCAGGTGATCTGATTTCTATGGAAGTGTTCATAATATAATTTTTTGGAATTAGAAATACATAATATCTATTGTATAAATCATTTGATTTTGTAAAATTAATTTAATTAATAGTAGAAATATGAATAAAACAAATGTTGTAGGTGAGCTCATGTTTGTTTATCATGTTTTAAGTAAATCCATACAAAGAGAATTTTTATTTTTACTTATACATTTTTCACTTATAAATGAACAATCTATTAGTTTTAACAAATTTAATCATCACTTAGCATTATTGTGGATATAAAATAAAACAATTTTTATTTTTAAAGTTTTAATTTTTTAAAACTTCTGTAAAATTTCAAATAAAATATGTTAAAAAATCAAATAAATAAAAATAGTTTTACAATTTCTATTACAATTAAAAATAGCTGTAATCCGAAATTTTCGGTAATCTGAACACTCCGCTGCAGCAATTAGTTTGGATTACCAAGATTACACTCTATAGTATAAAAATAAATTATGGTACTGATCATAAGACATGTAAGAAATTTCTAACTTAAATATGATATGAAAGTCTATATCAATATTTTCATTTAAATATCAAATTATAATACTTGCCACAGTCTTCAATTGTTTAATCTTTTATAGGTCGATAAAAGATTATACACAAATAATACACTGCTTGATAACTCGACCACAGAGATAGATCTAGCCTTTGTTGACTTTTAAGAAAACTAGAGGCTGCGTTCATCTTAATTAGGACTTAATTAGAGGCTACTAGTGATGCGATAAGGTAGCAAAACTATTTTAGGTAGTGTCGCTATCAGAGCAAAGCAGCAACAATATTAAGTTTAGAGAGGGATTAACATTCGTTTTTGTTAGATGAATATTCCTGATTTTTCAGACTGGAGCATTTTTATTTTTTTCAAAACTGATTCAAAATTAAGGCTCACACAACTTAAAATATCGAAGTAACAAACCTAAATAAAGAAACCAAACCAGCTTCATAAAAAATATATGATTAACTCACATTTTAAAATTTTGGTATCATCTAATAGATCAGTGACGTAACAAGGTTCATTCATTTCTAGCAGTAAATCCTCACACTGTTCTTCCCAATTTTCCAGTTTGTTCAATTCATTTTCATTCAACTCAAATTCGCTCACTTCAGTATTTTTTTTCAATGTTTGTTTAAATACATCACCAATACTAGTAGTGCTGAACAGTGTGATCTTATCTTGGCTTTCAATACAGCACAATCCAGTTAAAGACATGTTAAACCTGAGAACAAGTAACAATACTGGTGAAAAATCTCTCATAAATTAATTTATAAAATAATTAGATTTATTTTTTATTAATATAGTTGTTTGAGAGTGGTTTAGTTTCTTTTTAAAACAATTTTGATCTCTTTTCTCTCAACTTTATTATTTTTTAACATCCGACGTTTCGACCTCTCAGGTCATTCTCAAGGATTCCTTATTCTGTCTCCATTCCTTTTTTTTCCTTTAAAATTCATTATTGCCGGCTAATTGCCTTTGTCCTAATAATTTGGGGCTTGTTAATGAACAAAAAAAGTAGTTATTGAAAGTTTTAAATTTAGGATAATAGTTTAATAGAAGAAATTATTAGGACAAAGGCAATTAGCCGGCAATAATGAATTTTAAAGGAAAAAAAGGAATGGAGACAGAATAAGGAATCCTTGAGAATGACCTGAGAGGTCGAAACGTCGGATGTTAAAAAAGAATAAAGTTGAGAGAAAAGAGATCAAAATTGTTTTAAAAAGTTTATAAAATAATATAATAATAAATTCATAAAGCAAAATAAATCAAATTGCAGTTTTATTAGAGAGGGAGACAGAAAAAGTTCTGAATTTGTTGATAAACATAACAGAGTTGTTAAAACTAACTAAACAGATTACTAAAATAAATATTTTAGATTGAACATTGGTTATGCAAGTTAAGCATCTTTTATTTATACAATGAAAGAAAAGTGAACTAAGAGTTAATTGACAGTTTCTAATTTAATCTGACTAAGAGTTAATTAGGGGGCAGCAGTAGCAGCGTGGTAACGCACCAGTCTACCAACCCATAGGTTGTCAGATCGGATCCCGGTCCCAACCGGGCTTTTTTTCAAGCACCAACATAATGAAAAATTCACTCACAACCTCTCCCGGGCATTTGTGAGGCCCGTTAGCCAATGGGTCATAAAAAAATAGCTTATACCTCTATGGTCTGTTGCCCAAATAATAATAATAAGAGTTAATTGAAAGTATTATTAAATTAATTATTCTTGAAAATATATATTTACTAGTTAATAGGTCATATAAAAATATCAAAATGAATTCTTTACAAAGACAATTATATTAATTGGTTAGCTTATCATAAGTTTGTTGTACTTTATGATTCAAGGTGACTGCATGCAATTCCAGAAGAGAAGGATGATTGTATATTCAAGATTTAAACAATGCCATTTAAAATACATAATTTTTGTCCTGCCATATATATTATGTATTTGTATCACATCATGAGACCAATACTATATTCACAGGAAGCAGAGCAAACATTTCGACATAGTTTAGGAAATAGACAAACTCTATCATCCCAACGATGTTAAAGAATATCATTTTTGTAAATAATAATAATATCAGTTGTAAAACTTGTATACTTTTCTGTAAATATATTATGTATTACTCATACCTTTAATAAAGTGACAAAACAGAGACTAACTGATCCATACACAAAACATCATTTCATTCACGTCTACTTATTTTGAAACATAGGATTACTAATTTAACCTTTTCCTAACCCTATTACAGGCTCATCTCTGGCTGTCTCATAAATGTCCTCCATAAGAACCAAGGGTTCATATCAGCTCCTCATATGGTCCTGCTACCTATTAATGCTTAAGCTTCATCTCTTAGTACACTGCCAATGGTGCTTGAGACTTATCTCTTGACACTACCAATATTCCTTTTTGATTCCTTCTCACTCACTCCCTATGATAATTATTTCTCCCTGAACATTAAAACTCATGTCGAGGCCTTTTATGAAATCTGACCCAGTAAGCTGCCCACAGACTAGATAGCAATCACTCTAACACACCCTTGACATATTGCAAAATTTCATAAAATTTGTTAATTTAAACTTATATGTTTTTTAAATTTCCATGGTGAGATATGAGATTGTAATGACTAATGAAGCTACTATGATCATCTAATAAAGCAATATTTTCCTACAAATTGGTTGGTAAAAACTATTGTGTATAAGATATTTCGCTTTTGATGACAAATGACGATTGTGACTATTATTACGCTGATAATATGAATGAAAAATAATTTGAGTGCAAAGGGTTAAAGGAAATTTATCATATATTCCCAAAATAGTATAAAAATTGAGATATGTTGAATAACAACAGAGAAATTTGGATTTTTATTTTTAAAAAATGATTTTCCAAGAAAATCATGCCTTGAAAATGGACTATGATTGTAAGATGAAATTAGTGATACTGAACTAATCCTCCATTGTTAATAATAATAAATTGTTTATAAACTAATCCTCTCTTAATAACTTTTACTCCAAGAACATTGTGCGAAGTAAAATATATTTGTTTTGATCCTGGGAATAACCTTTGCTAAATAATTCTGGACCCTGAGCAATAAAAGCATTATCCTGATAGATAGGTTTGAAAGAGTAATTCTGAGAATCTCAGGGTCCTCTATAAGGAATGTAGCATACCCTCGTACATAAGAATACAAAGGCTTAAATGGCTTGGGCAGGTAATGAGGATGAGCGAGGAAAGAGTGGCTCATAAACTGTACAGTTACATTCCGGATGATGTGCAGCAACATGTGGTAGGCCAAAGCGCCGATAGAGGGATGCTGTGAGGTGGGATTTGCGACAACTGAGGATCCCAGTTACCCTTGCAGAAGATAGAGAAAGATGGTTGGCGGCCGTTGAGCAGGCCAAAAGCAGCTTCATGCGCCTGTTGTGCCAGTAAAAGAAGAAGAAATAATTCCAGAGTGTTTAGGAATAACTAATCTACTCATGTTTATGAAACTATCAGTAACTATTAGTGAGAGAAAAGAAATTTGGCAATTTTCATGATCCTTGTCATTGCAACAATTGGATGAGGGTGTCCTAAAAAAAAAAACAGTAGGATACCACTGGTACACACAAATATTGAGAGGTTGCTAAGGAAGAAGGTTAAATAAGAGCAATATAAAAATATAATATAAAACTAAATACCTTGATTGAACAGTATTTCCCAAACAATAACCATTATATTGTGCTAAATGGAGCGTTTCTCTCAGGGATGGAAGGGCATATGGTTGAACTTTACTACAGCCTTGATCTCCAACCCGATCATTCTCAATGAGTACCACTGTATCATTCTTTTGGCTTCCAATAAATAACATATCGCTTCTAAACAGTACATAATAAATATAAAATACTAAAATGTTAGAATAAATAATTTATTGTAAAATTAAAGAATAATCACTAATTATAATGAAAAATATTAAAATAAAATAACAAATGGTAAAAGGAATATAAGTAAACTAATAGGAAAAGACAAGTCTAACAAACGAGATACTTACTAAAGAAAGTTCATAATACTAACATATTAACAACAGGAAAATAAATATAAAGGTTTAAAAAATAGACCAACAGTCCGAAACGTCTGCAAACATAAAGAAATAAAGAGTGAATAAGTATATTAAGGCATTCTTTTGAAATATAAATTATAAGTAATAAAAATTAATTAATTTCCATTAATTAGAAGGTCAAAGTTACTTCTTCTAATTCAGGTAATAATCATAAAATAATAAAAATAGGGTACTGGAGGATGGAACAGTTAAAGTGAAACGGCTGCCTGATGATGAGGTTTTATGGTATTAAAAAAATCAATCTTTATTCTGAGGCATTTGGTTCTCTAAGCATAACAACATGGACAATTTGAGCAGCATTATTATGTGAAATTAAATAAAACAATAACAAGTATGTAAATAAAATAAGAACAAGAGATTAAAAGAGAAGCAAGAAAAAGATAAATATCTATGCAAGATGAGGAGGTCAATGATAAAGGAAGGTTTTTTAGTTTTTAAGGATTGGAATATGGATGCACTAAGATAGTAATGTCTTCAGATATGAGGATAGAACCAACTTTGCTCAGAATAACAGTGAGAGATAAGAGAACATTAGGGAATACTGAACATAAATCTTAAGAAGCAATTTATTAACCTTTTCAGTCTCATTTCGTGTTCACCAGATAATCCTTCATACATAAGTATCCATAGTCAAAGTGGGAGAGAATAAGAGATGACACTAGAAGATGACAGTAGGGTTTTAGAATAAAGATTGATGCAATCCAGAAAGGGCAGAAGCCAAGAGAGAAAGAATCTGTACCTGTTCTTTAGAATCTCCCTGGTTCCACTAAACAGTTTTTGCTAAACAAAAACTAGTGGGGTTTATAAAAAAAAAAAAAAAAAAATGATCATTTTCCAACCAAATATTTGTATTATTATTAATTTGATATAAAATATAATACTCAAAGCATTATAAAGTGTAGTCATTAGTCATCCACTAGCCAATTACTCAATCCCACGCTGATACTATTCTTTGGGATGGCTGTCAAAGAACTCTTGACTCGCAATTTCAACTTCCACAAAATTATCAATGTTTTTCCCTTGAAGAAAATGGGCCATGGATCGAAAAAAACCGTAATCTGGTGGTCTGGACTATATAGTGGATGAGGCAGGAGTTCGAACCCATGAAGTTCTTTAAACTATTCTTTGGTTCGACGGGAAGTGTGAGGACAAGCATTATCTTGTTGGAATAGAACTCCTTTTTGGTTGATCAAAGCAGGATAATGCTCTGACAACTTCGCTTACAATCTTAGTAGAGTTCAGAATTCATTGATCATCCATCAGGAACAAACTCGTGATGAATAACACCGTTAAAATTCCAAAGAACGCAAAGCATGGATTTTGTTTCAAATTCCCCCCTGTAGCAACCGGAAAATCAGCTTGACGATGATCTAGCTATTGCTCACGGGTAAAATCTCATACCAGAAGGGTTTTTCAATAAATGTTCACAAATTTCTAACCTCTTAGCTGATGCTAAGGAGTAAGTTTGTGAGCGATCAGTCTACTGCTCTTTTTCACCTTCTCCATGGAGAATAGTTGGCGACTAACAGTATCTTTCGACACATCACACTCCCTGGTAAGTTCGTGAGTACTTCAGAACCTCATCAATATCCATTAATGGTCACCCAGTGGCTTTCTTCCTTTCCAGCATCGTATCTCCGCTGCTAAATTTTCAAACCAATGCCGCGCAGTGCACTGGAATTTAATAATTCATGAATTCCTTCAGCGGGCACGAAATTTTTTTTTCCAGTAATGCCTTAAAATTATGAGAATGTGGTAGGACACAGTCATGTTTCTTCTTTGAAACAAATAACTAAACTGATCCTTTTTTTGAAGAAGTTAAATGGGATTAAACAAACTTAGAGAATGCTCTAATGAGATTATTAAGTATTGGTAAGTATTAAATAGGATTAAAATATTCAAAGTCCTTTGAAATCTTGAATTTGATAGAACGGTAATTTTTTTTTTATGCACCCCATTATTATGAAACTGAAAAAATACAAATGATTGTGCTTTATTACATTCATACCATAGTTTATATAAACATACTTTGTTGAAGTTGAAAGAAGAGACATAACAGCAGGGCTGTGGCCAATGCAGTGAGTCCAACGTTGAGAAAAGCCAACCCTCAAATCCAAAGAAAGTACCTGATGACTAGTTACAACATATTGAAGTTCATTTATTCCTATTCCTCCAGTATAGATTTCTTCACAATCTTCAGTAAAATCTTTAACATTCCACTTTTTTACTTCAGATTTCATCTTAAATCATAAAAACATTCTTACAAAGATTCTCCAAATTTAATTAATAAAATGGCTGCTAAAACAACTTACTCTCAAATCGATAACACCACAAGAGGATCTATCTAAGTAACTTAAAGTGTTATCGCTTGTGTAGAAAATTGATCCCCAATTATCTGACATAGGAGCATCATTAAAAAGCTTTTCCTGAAAAACTTGCCTGAAAAATGGTATTTACATTAGTAATATTTTCAGGATTCTAAAATAAAAAATAAAAGTATTACAGAAACTTTTGGTCAGCTTACGAGTATGATGGAATGCCAGGCATTAGAGGATTAATATATTTTTTATCAGGTTTCCCCCCTTCACCAAGAGAACAGAACCCAATAAATGCCAGAACTGAATAATATTAGTCCAAATTACTTGAATAAAATCTAATCAGAACTTAAATTGTTATTAGTATGAGCAACTCAAAACATCAAACTTAGATCTGGATACCTGTCTTCTGAATATGATGTGTAGTTTTTGTCCGTTTGAACATGTTAAATATGCAGTTATGTTTTTTCATTCAGTACATGTTGAAATAAACAATCAAAAAATTAAATTTGTTTATCTTTACCAATATTTTGTTGGCTATACTGATCTACTGGACAGAGTTTTTTGAACTATTTAGTCCTATATTACTTTATGATTTTACAATGAAGGTATTTCTCTAAAATAGCAAAATAACCAAGCCCTCAGACAAAAAGAGTGGAGTGAGATCTGGTCATCGGCAGGTAGCACTTGATAATCCTCAATATTCAATTTATGTGATTATTAATTTCTTAAAATTTATAATGTAGTATCTAATTGTTAGGTAAATATTTCTCAATAGAATATACGTATTATTTCTTTTCTTTTAGAAAAAAATAATTAAAAATTTTATTTTATTATGACCGTTGTACTAAAAAACATTTCGGACGTAATTATCAAGTTTTTTTTCAAAGATATCAAAAGAAAATATATGCTTTAACTTTCAAGTAATTAATTAAAACTATGAAGTTATTGATATTTCAAATTAATAGTCTGAAAACATAATGTAATACATACCTACCAACTGCTAGGTCAAATATTTGCAATTCCTTTTTAACAGACAAAGTACAAAAATTACTTCCATTAGTGCAAACAGATACAAATGGGCAATTTTTTTTTACAGTTAATTTCTTTGATACCGCGTGTGCATTGTCTTCATATTCTAAAGAAAACAATGAAATATCCTGTTTCTGGCGAGTTACAATGATATCTGAAATACAAAACATAGAATTCATAAGAGATCTTTTGAAAACAGGCTTTCCGATTTATGGCGTTCATGAGGTAAAAATAAATTAATTAAAGTTTTTGAAATATTTTGCCTTTAAAATTAACAAATTTATTTTCACTTTAAATTAATTTTATATAAAAATAAAATATTTTAAGGTGTACAAATTTCATGATAAAAACTCAATGCTTAGTTCAGGGATTTATTCTCATCCAAAACTCCCTCAAAACGAGCTAAATTCAATTTATTGAAAAATTATTCCTTGGCTAAATATAATTAATTGTAGGAAGTCCAGGGAGTGGTCATAAAAGGTACACAATATAGTAGAAAAACCTATTTATTAATATGATAAAATTAAAAGAGAGAAAACAAGAGTAAGAGAATAAAGAAATAGTTGAAGAAGATGCTACTTGTGACAGATAGAAGAAGAAGGTGCATGGTGGAGGGTAACAATATAGCTAAAATGGAAAAATATATAATCTTTTATCTTTTTTTATATGATTGTATTAATCTCCTTGTATTCTCATTTTCATATTTATATTACCATATTGTAACCTCATACTTTTAATATCTACTGATTGTTCTTGCTACCCAACAATTTTACGTTACCAACCTACCATTCCAGCTTATTTCCTATCTGACACGATTCAGGTCAGCATCTTCTTATACTATTTCTTAATTTAGTTAACATTTTTCTATTCCCTTGATGTCATTACATCATACTAATAAATTATTCTACCCATATTCATTTATATACTTTGTTCATTAATTAAATAACTTTCTAAGACCATTCTTATATTACTATCATATTTTACAATGCTTGTATCTTGTTCTCATTTAATCTTGATGAAGTGAGTCGAAACGTTGGTGACTAATAAATAGTTTTTTCTGTTATTTAGTGTATCTTTTTTTTTACTGCTACCAGAACCATCTTCCTATAATAAATTCAAACTAGTTTTAGATTCAAAGCTTGGTTTGAGGTTCGGAAGAGGACAAATTGCTGAATTATACAGATGTTTTGGGTTACTAAAATAGTTTCCAATTTTACTATATCTCCATGCCTCAATTCAAACACACAAAAACTAAGTAATATGTCACAAAAAAACAATTATATTAGATAATAAGAGGCTTGTCCTGAAAATTCATATAAAAGTTTAAAAAAATAATTTAGGTTTAACCAAGTAAACAAATATCATCCCCTCACACTAGCTAGATAGGTACCTAACCCTTCATCCACACTAAAGATTTAAAAAATTAAAAAAACATAGTCCCATCATCCACCTAGCCCTTCCATTAATTGAAGAAAATAAATAAATAAATATTGCTTTACTAATGAAAATGGAAAATATATATTAGAATAACATTGAAAAACTGAAGAATAATACTGATAACAGCAAAAAAAACAACTTGCAAGCAAAAGAAAAAAATTAAAAGTTAATATAAAAACAAAACTATAACTAACAGAAAGTTGAACAGTTGGACAGGAAGAATAACAGAAAATTATACAGTTTTTTGGTAGTGCAGAAGTGGCTCCCAGGTACTCCTGAAGCACAATTTTGAGCCCAGCCTGGCGAATCTAGAAGACGTAGATGGAGGAAGAGAGGGAGTCAGGGCTGTTCACCTACAATATCTGTTTGATGTTCAACAATCACTCGTTCAACACACAGTCGCTCAGAGAGGAAGGCTATAAACTCAATTGCTTCTCCAGTAGTTATAACCTGCCATCTTGTTACAACATTACATCAGTTTAAAACTTAAGGAGAGAAAACAATAGAATGGGACAAAAAAAAACCTATGTTTTATTGTAGTCAACGAAACACTATTTTTTTTTTTACATTTGTTACTATTGGTTCCATCCCAGACACCATCTTGCTTTTGGGAAACAGAAAAAGTCACATAGTGCCAAATCAGATGAATTAAAGAGGGATTCGATCATGGCACTTAATCAAATTTAAGGCCAAAAACTTGGTCTTTAGAAGACCATTGTCATGAGGAAGGATGTATTGCTTTCCTTAGGCCAAAAACTCATGTACAACTAAAGTCTTTAGAAGACCATTGTCATGAGGAAGGATTTATTGCTTTCCTTAGGCCAAATTCAAATGAAAATATAAACTTTCCAGACTAACCCCATCTTACTAAATAACAACTTACTATTTTTAGTATTTATTTCATAAATAGGTCCTGGTATTCCAGTACTTGAAGTAATGCTATAATCATCAATGTCCCAGGAATTTTCATTCAAATTCAGTCGTGAGATAACTGCAATAAAAAAAAAAAAATGATAGTCACAAATCTTAAATTAAATAACTTAAATTTTTTTTTCTTCTTTATCAGCTACATTATGGAGATCACTCAAAATATCATAATGATAAGATATAGACGTACTTATACTTGGTGTGCCAGGCTTGGAAGGTTAGTCCGCATGATACTTTTTACTACCTTAACAGTAGTTTTTACCTTATTTAAAATACTGAGTAAAATAAGATATTGATATATTATCAAACAGGGGTTTGAGAGGTTCCTTACTTCTGTATTCTGTGGATTATGGTAGTTTCTAATGATCAGAACTACCACTTGATTACCTCCTCTGTGAGAAACTGCCCCTAATTCTTAGTACTCTTTCCCAGAGCATCATCACACTAGCAGTATAAAAAGAAATTATTTACGACAGATATATTTTGCATATTTCAAAAGCAAATAATAATGAGCTGGGTTGTAGAACAAGAGAACAATTTTATTTGCATACCTTAATGTCAGTATTTATTTTTAAATAAATAAATATGCTATCAGTGAATACTGATTCCTCAATTGTATCCCACAATGTACATCATAACCCTTAAAGAATGAAATCAAAATAAATTCCAATAAATCCCATCAAATCACCTTTACCCTTCGTTGTATACCCATGACTTCCAGCCCTACAGTATCCTTTGAAAATACTCCACTAATTCCTGTCGAACAGATCCGCTACATCTGGACAAACTCGGAATCCCCATACAAGACTGAAAATACAGGAAACTGCTCATTGATTCCAACTAACACAACACTTGCAAGACGAAGGGTTTAAATTGCAAGAGACTCATTTAAATAACCATAATAAGGCTTACTTGGACACTTCCTTTCAAATGATTTTAACAAAGACAAATTTTACAAGTTTTAAAAAAAAAAATTGTCTAGTCTACAATGCTGCATTTTAAAATTATTTAACTGTAACAATCTTTTAGTTTTTGCTTCTTATTCAACA
This sequence comes from Halyomorpha halys, assembly GCF_000696795.3. Classification (NCBI taxonomy): domain Eukaryota; kingdom Metazoa; phylum Arthropoda; class Insecta; order Hemiptera; family Pentatomidae; genus Halyomorpha; species Halyomorpha halys. The sequence goes on from NW_027104738.1 coordinate 201,493, forward strand.
ACAAACAAAATGCTTAAAAAACAATACAGAATATTTATTATATCTTTTTCTGCAGAGAATTCATGTAACTTTTGAGGTCTACTTTTATATTGCTGAAGACTTATGGGAGCTCATTATTTTCAAATTAAATTGGATTTTATTGAAATGAAACAAAAAGTAAAAGTTCCTCTGAATTATACATTATGGTTTATTTTTCAATCTGATATTCCTTCTGAGTTTTTATAACGAAAAATCATACCTACTTTCCAACTGAAGACATAATATTTCTTCATCAATGTGTCGGACCTCTTCCCACATATTCAGGATGATCCATCTTAATAGTAGTTATGTAGTGCTATATATTCATATTAAATACTTCGTCATACATCAGTTGTTTTGTAATGTACATAAATTATACATTTCATTTCCCTTTTTTTACGCTTTTGAGGTAGACTTAAACTTTTATAAATATTACTATAAACTTATGGGACACCCAGTATGTATATATGCTGTATTTGTATAATATAATTAAACAATTTTTTTTAATAGATGTAATTGTGGGCTGTTTCATGTACAAATAAAAAAACATTACGAAATCAAATATCAATTCTCATCCCAGTTATCGAATCGTGATTGGATTGACAGCTAGAGAATTAGGAGGTATTCCATAGGATACACGAGGATTGTAAATATAAAAACTCTTAAAAATTAATGCGATGCATGCCCATAATTAATTAATTTTATCAAGCTGTGAAGGTATCTGCACCTTATATGATACTGCTTTTTAAGCCAGCAATCACAGCATGTAAGATTATAACTATCTACATATATAAATAGTTGACAATATAATTTCTAGATGTTTATCATGACAGTTGTAAATAAAAATAAAGTAAAAAAAAACAATGTTATATAGTACCTATAACACCCTCTCCATATGTTTTAGGCCTGATTAAGAATTTGTCTAATCCAGATTCCAAACATGTAATGTTGGTTCTATTGAAATAGGAGTTGTAGTTCTGTCCATATAAAAAACAAAAAAAATAAAAATAAAATTTCTTTATAAAAAAATATATAAACATAATATTGACTCAGAAACAGATTGAATAAAAACAGAAATAAAATGAATACATAATATAAAAATGCTCAATACCAATTTAGAAAATTATAAACCAAATAGCAAAGAACTAGTCATTATAATAAAGTACAATATGGAAAATGACTAATTTTATTTATTAATGATAAAAGTTTATTCTTCCTTTATGCAGTGATAATTTCTTCAACAGAACTAAAACTTTGATTTGATTTGACAGTTTCATAATTTTATTGGAGGATTAATAAATATAAAATTTAGCGAGGTGGTATAATCTCTAATATAATATTTTCTTAAATTGTCCTGGTCAAAACTATTACATTCTAAGACAAGTAGAATAAACCGATTGGACCTAGGACTAAACTAAATTAGAAACTAGTTTGGCCAGTAACATATATATTAAAAATATTTTTAAAATCATCATTCAGAAATTCATTCTGCAAGAAGCAGTCTGAAAGTTCCATCTGTTTAGAAGTTGAAACCATCTTTTTCAATTCAACACCACAGACCATAATTGAGAACTCTTTGTTAACTTTTTTTTAGGCCTAACAGAAGTGTTTATAATCCTAATGATTTTATTTAATCCATATATAGACTTCAATTCAAATTTTCAGAAATCCTAATTTTATGTATATATTTTTGGGAGAATGGTTTGGACAAGTGAGAGTCCAATTGTTTTTTAATTATTTTTCTCACAGTAATGCTAATTAACAGGTTAATTGGTAATAGATCGATAAGTGTAGCATCTTTGCACTATTCTGCAAAATTTAAAACATCCTTAAATTACATTTAATGTTACTGCTAAGAAATTAAATATTATAAAAATAAAAAATATACACATAATCCAGTTTTTGGCAATGGTGGACCCGGATAAGCAGGGTTTTACTAAACATAAAACTAAATCAATATTTTCATTACAGCATTAAAATCTTGATCAGGATCTTTCCTTAAATGATGAGTAAGCAGCATGACATTTAGAGGTATTTTCACAGTAACTTTGCTAGATGTTCCTGCACACAATTAAATAAATCAAAGTATTTATATGCATACAAATTTAAGTTCATAATATTTTATAAAAATTGCCTGTATTAATTTCAGAATCCTTTTCATCACAAAATTTAAGTATTTGATGCTTACAATCCTCCCAATTCTTTTTAGATTTCACTAAATGTAAAGCTGGGTCTGTACCATTAATAACTAAAAAATTGTAAACAGAGTTTAAAAAGAAGAAATTACTGAAAAGAAATATAGAAATAAAAATCAACATCAAACAAACCATTTCTTTCAATTCCAGATGGAAAAGAAACTGGGACTGGACAAGAGATCAGGTAAGGGACTGTTGAAAAATACTTATAAAAGTGTTCCACGTCGTTGATTTCTTTATCTGAGGTATTAAATTGTAAATTGTGACAAGGAGCAGAACTATGAGGATACACAGAAAGGAATGTCTTGGGAGCTAAGGGGCCTAATACTCGATTCAAGCATTCTTTATTTAATGTCATCGTTAATTTCTTATCGCTTTAAAAACAAAAACAAACAACTTCAAATCCAATTAGTCTCAAATAATGGCCACTCTTACTAAAATACATAGAAGTTATTTGGAAACTAATGTTACTGAATTTACCCAGACAAGTCTTAATTACAGCTTATAAGTGAAACAAATTTTATGAAAACATATCTGTATATAAAACGAGTTAATTATTTATAAATTAATTCATAATCCAAAGTTATATCAAGGCAACCTTATTTTAACATTATGGTTACACACTACACTCGAAATATCTCACTTTGAAACCTGCCGCCATCAGCCTTTAGACAAATGTAGACATTTGTAGTTCCTGAACGAGTTAGTTCAAAAGAACTAAGTTTCTATAATAAATACTAAGACGAAACCAAAACGAAAATTAGTCAACAGTAAATCCAAAAAATGGCAGTACACCGCAGCCATCAAATAATTTAGGCATGATCTGGAAGGATATCATTTTAAACTATGAAAGTACCACACGCCGTGAACAATGTTCAAAAAAACATTGCTCCATCTCATCAAATTTCAGTTTTCTTCATATATGTAAAGAATAAATGTCAATGTAAGTTTGGGCAAATATATAAATCTTTTCGCGTTTTTTATATATTTATTTATCTTTCAGTTTATAATTTTATGAAGAACCTATGGTTCAGCCAGATAAATTATATTTTTCATTATTCTTAGAGAACCAAGTGTACCAAAATAGATAATATTTTCATTTCATTACATTGGCAAGGTCACTAGAACAGAGATGAAGTTTCTGAGAAAAGCCATTATAATTAGGGTGGACTCAGTGTCTAGTAAAAGTATTTGAGAAATCCGAGAGATCGGCTCCTCAGAGATGTCCTTGAGAATTGCTAAGTGATTTTAATTTTCACAGAATTTTAGATGAATAGAGAGAGACATGATTATTGGAAGTACTCCATAAGAGAAGAGACCAGTTGACAGACTGGCAATTATAGGGTGTTTTTTTAAGCCCGATAGAACTTGAAATTGTAAAAAATAACACAAAAAATTAAATTGTAATCAAAAATTTTTTTTTATTCGAAAGATCAATACGTGACATTAACATTTGAAAATGATTTCGGGCATATGGGCACCGCGGCTGTTCTTGACGAAGCGCATTCTGGACGTCCAATTTTGGGCCACTTTTTCGAGCACTGCTGGCCGTATGTCACGAATAACACGAACAATGCTGGCCTCCAAGGCGTCAATTGTTGCTGGTTTATCAGCATAAACCAGTGACTTCACGTAGCCCCACAGGAAATAATCGAGAGGTGTCAAATCGCACGACCATATGCGGCAATTTTGCTTATTAACAAACCCGTTAAGCCAAAAATGCGCCTCATCGCTGAACACAATTTTACAGAATGCGCTTCGTCAAGAACAGCCGCGGTGCCCATATGCCCGAAATCATTTTCAAATGTTAATGTCACGTATTGATCTTTCGAATAAAAAAAAAAATTTGATTACAATTTAATTTTTTGTGTTATTTTTTACAATTTCAAGTTCTATCGGGCTTAAAAAAAGACCCTATATATACAATAAGGCTCTGAGAAAAAGGGTGTTGCTTTGAGACTAAAATGAAAAAAAGCTCAGAACCATGGGAGATTTGGGTTATTCAGGATTACTTCAAACAATAGGGCATGAAGGAGTTAGTGAAAGAAGAAATTATGCAGCTTTGTAATATTAAATCATAAAATCCCGGCTAAGAGATTGTATAATCAGTAAATACAAAATTTCGTTTATTACACACATGAATTCTTAAACTAATGTAAGCACTGAAAGCCAAATTGCTGAAGAAAACTGGACTGGAATTGCTGGACTAAAGAAAACTACCCACACAATAGAGCTTTTATGTTTACGTGAATGACTGCAGTAAGCCCAGCTCATTTAAATTATTTACAAGATGGATTGCAATTTGCTTTATTTTTCTAAAAATATCATTACTTTTCATTGTTCAGTTGTTCTCAATGTTCCAATCTGACAGCCCTGCAAAGTGGGGTGAAACATTAGCTTACAATAAATAGTTTTTTTTACTACTTAGATACCTTTATTGATCTGGACTATCTTCCTACAATTTACTTCGTATGGTTAACTATCTTCTTTCAATATGAATATCATTACTTTTCATTAAGTGAATCATCATAACACAAACTTTGGTTTATTACAATGAAATAAAAATACCAAAATAGGTAGTACAAGATAGAATTATGAACTGAATTAAAAGTTTAAATAGGTTAGAGAAACAAAACCGAACATGAAAAAGTTTAAAAAGTAAGTGGGGTTCCACTGTATTTATTTTTTTCAGTTGTTTTAAAAATTAATTCAATTGTCAGATCATTGGTTCTACATACAAATCCAACATGTATTGTCCCTTTCGGGTAATTAAGATTAAAAGTACAATGAGGGATGTAATTAATGAATAACCACTCTTGAAGTTATTTATTTAGAAATAAATAAGCCATAAAACTATATTCAACTTCTGTATATACAAAATGAAAAAAAGTTGCAACAATATAATGGTTAAGGCAAAGCTGATTTACAAACTATCACACACGATGTTCAAATTTAACTAAAATATTTATTAGTTCGCTATTTTGTTTCTTGCAAGGAACACATTTCATAATTATTAAGTACTAATTTGTGATGGTCCTCATTTTCGATAATTAAAAAGGTGGTAAAATAAAATTAAAGAAAGAGATCCATCTGAACACATAACACTAAACGTTCGGTTTTTTTGGAATTTAAGTGAGTCATCGAACTTAAGTGTTTTTGAGGAACCTCCTTGGTGAGACAGAACACACAAAAGTGCTGATTGTGTATATTATTAATAATTGATACAGCAACTAATAAAATCACTAAATTATATCATAAACATTCTAAATTTTGGTAATAGATAAGCTAAACCTACGTGTATGTAACACAAGAAACAATCAGCAAGTACAAAAACAAAATTGGCTACAGCTCATTAAACAAAATCTAACAATACTTTTTGTATAAGATATTTCAAAAATATTTATAAAAAGAAAATATATATATTTATTGCCTTTTGAACTCTACAAAAGTAGAGTATATATATATGTATATATATAATAAATCAATTATACAGTTTTCTAACAAACTTGTGGCTAAATTTCACATTTCACTAGTGCAATAAAAAAAATATATATAAACCTTGATTAACAGAACTGGCCATGTAACTACACTTACAAAAACTACATAAAAAAAAAAAAATTAAAATTATTTAAAATATACACTAGATCGTAAGACCAGATTCACACTTTACATAAATCAATAATAATTGTAAAAGTTAACATATATCATAAATTCATGGATATAAAAAAAAATTATTTATAAATATATTCTGGTTTAAAAACAAAACATTCCACACAATGTGTTTAATGTTCTTCGTAACTTATATCCCCAAAATTAACTTAACAACCCACACCACCTGAGATCATAAGTTATATACATAACAGAATTTATTAATTTTTTTTTGTCTTTAGAATAAACTAAAATGTAACAGTCAATAAACAATATTTCTTTTAGAGAATTAATAATGTAAAAAGATTTACAAGTGCGTTTAAACTGAAACAGTGAAGAAAACAGCTGTTTTAATCTTAATTATATAAATTAAATAAATAATTTATTTATAAAACCAATCACTTTTTTTGTATTTAGGAAAAAATAAAGAAACTGTATGGTCTAATAGCTAGAGATCTTCATAAAAAAAAAAAAAAATACAATAGGAAATAATAAAAATCAGTCTAAAAAAACAAATAAATTAACAATCAATGTACCTTTTCTAAAAATAATATTATTAATTTTTTTTTTACAAACTTCATTTTATTTCTTTGAAAATGTAAAAGTAAAACTAATAAATGAACAACTTAATTGGATAACTAATTAAAATATAAATATATATATAAAAAAAAAGAAAAAATAATATAAATAAATACTCAATAATTAGGAAACAAAAAGTAATGGAAAAATAGATAGAAACTACAAAGGATATTATTACGAGCAGCTGTGTATAGTATAGTAATTAACAGACTGTATAATTTTTGATGTACAGCACCAGAATAACTTTATTTAATTTTAATTTTTATGTTATTATTAACAAAATAACAGGTACAATGTAAAATTAAGGTTCAAATGTGAATAGTATTCACTCATTTAGATTAATCTAAAAATAATCATTGTTTGAAATTCATTCAACACTTACCCTAATCACAATAACCGTACATATACGGTTTCTCTTCTTTTGTTCACATAAAAATTTAGATCTTATCTTTGCTAAAGACTTTCACATGAGATTTTGATGTAAAGCAATTAATAAAATTTGATTATTACAAATTCAACAATCAGAATAAATTTTTAAATATTCCTTACTCCTTAACCTTTCCAGTGCTGAAACCACAATGGTAATGATTGGCCTAGAACTCCTGTATGGCCGAGGCTATAAAACTTATGAATAATCAATAGGAAGCTAAATTGGATATAATTAAATACAATACATTACTATATAACTTATGTGAATACACTTTCAAAATTGAAAAACATATTACAGAATTTACGGAAGCAATCTAAAGATGGATATATAACTTGATCTTTAAAACTACCCTTGGCCACACAGAGCACACTTTCAATTTAGGCCAACACCGGTTGGCTAAGGATAATCAAAAGCGACTTTTAGTCAATTGCCAAAATTAATAGTTGATATTTTTCACTACAATTTTTTCTAACTACATATCATAAATTATAATTTTAACAAATGCAATAAATAATTTTAAAACTATTATAAATAATGGCAATAAACATATTGCATGATCAATCCATAACATTACGTATTAAGGTATATTTATTTACACTGTTCAGTTCTGTGTATAACACACTGGTAAATACATTCTAGATAATTGTTTTTCTTTTTTTATATTGTATTTTAATTATTAAATTAGTGATACTATTTACATATTTACAATTCTCATAAATAAAACTTCAATTTTCTATTATTATTATTATTTTCTATATGTTTGTATATATTTGCGGTCTTCATCACAGAGAGTAGCCAAATAAGGTCACAATTTAAAAAAGGAGTAATTTCAAGAGTGCGATGTCAGTCTATTGTTTCTGATTTTTAAATATCATTCGTTGATAAATCTGATATTTAATACCATATTAACATTATATTTTACACTTATTTACAAAATTTCAATTTCGCTAATATATAAAAATATAGAAAGTGCAAATATTCTTTATTATTTATTTAGCCACTCTCGAAATCACCCCATTTTACATTATTTGTCCTAAGGCAGCAAATTTACCAAGTTAAGCCCTACAATTAATATGAAGCACAATTGGAATAATCAGAATAAATTTCATCACACAGATAATAAATTTTCGATAGTTCAATGTATTCGCTAAAACAATATATAATTTGGTATAGTCTGTACCAATCATTCAACAATAGTGTATATTATTAAAATTCAACAAATACCAAAACTAAATAGTTTTATTTCAGGCCACTGTAAAGGCAACGATGAGGCAGATGGTTTCTATTTGTACATTTAACTTACTTCTAGATTTTATTTACATACAACTAAAAAATAAAATATTTAGGAAATCAGAAATAATGTAATGTTATTTTAAACATTAAATAAAATACATAGGTACTCAAATAAATCTATTCAGAAATGACAAATTCCAAAAAAAAATGAAATGAAATTGAGCAAAATAAATTTTTCCAACAAAAATTAGATCTATACTTCAATTTTAAAAATGAAATAAAACTTAGCATCTTAAGAAGCGGTAATAAACATATCTTGTAATCTTTTGACAGTACTTCTATCTAAAGCACACAAATCAAAGTCAAATGTCCTTTGCGTGATTTCGAACTGACCCGTTTCTGAAATTACTTGGACCACACGTTGAAGATCAGCGTTATCTTGCAAAGTCATAATTTTTTGTTGAAGGTCTCTCAATTGTGTTACATAATCATCGGTAAACTGTGTTTCAGGAGATTCTGATCTTTCTTCACGCTTAGGCGATTTTTCTACAGGTTCTTCTTTTATTTCAGTTTTAATAATTTTTTCCACAGGTTCATTATCTTTATCTTTGGTTTTTCTCTTTCTCTTTTTACTTTCTTTCTCTTTATCTTCATCTTTGCTTTTTTTTTCTTTCTTTTTCAACTTCTCTCTTTCTTCCCGCACATACATTTTTTTTTCCTCAATCTTAGGTTTCGGAGGTGGTTCAGAAGGTGGATCACTTTTGATATCTTCCTCCATACTTACTGAAAAATCTGAATCAGAATCTTTGTCAGATAATTCTTGAATAAGCATGTTAAGAGGATTGATAGCCGGTTTGACAGGAACTGGTGGGGGAGGCGGCGGTGGAGGTGGAGTAGGAGATTTTGCTTTTGGAGGGGGAATAGGTTCTGGTGTTTTCTCCTTCGGTTTCTTTTTGTGACGGTCTTTATCATCTTCTTTTCTATGTTTTTCCTTTCGTTTATGTTTGTGCTTTTGCTTTTCAGTGATATGTGTTCGATCTTTTTCCCTTTCTATGGGCTTAATTTTTTTTTCTTCTTTTTCATTTGATTTAAATTTGTTTTCTTTCACCTCTTTTTCTCTTGGAATTTCCGGTTTCTTTTCAATTTTATCAATGATCTTTTCTTTTTTTTCATGTTCTTTGTGAACATCTTTTTTCTCTCTTTCTTCTTTATGTTTTTTTTCTTTATGTTTCTTTTCTTTTATAGTATCATTCTTTGAACTACTTCTATCTTTATTTTCGTCAGAGGACCTTTTAGGATTTTCATCCTTCCTACTAATATCCTTAGGGGGTATGGGAGAATTTGATTTTTTCAGGATTTTATCCTTACTTTTATCTTTTTCTTTGTGTTCTTTATCTTTATTTTTGTCTTTGTCTTTGTTTGACTTTTCATTATCTTTTTCCTTATCCCTGTCTTTATCCTTATATTTACTGAGGGAATTTTCTTTGTCTTTCTCTTTGTCTTTATGTGGACTATGTTTCGAAATCTTTGAAGAGTCTTTTGCCTAAATAACACAAAAATGATATTACAACGCTGATAAAAACAGTGTCTAAAAAATAAAAATTAAGCTATATAAAGAAACATACTAAAAATAAATAGCATTAGTTAACAGTATAAAAACCACAAACCACAATTCATTTGATTTCTTACTTGTTTTTCATGAGAACTTTTAAACTCTGAAGAGCTTGAAGGTTTAGCAGCAGGTTTAGAGATTGGGGAGTGTTTAATTGTTTTTATCGGAGTCCCAAAAAGGGCTGCAAATGAATTTCCTCTTGATTCTTCAGGTTTTGAAGTTTCCTAAAATAAATTAAAAATTTAAGTATATAATTTTTTAAACCAAAATTAGAAAAATAATGCTGATAACTATTTAAGCTTAGCAAATGAACTATTACTACAATTCTAGAAGGCTTAAACATTTATACTTTAATGACCAAAATTAAATTAGAACTTCCAATTAGTTTTGAGATAGCAACCATAGTCCATAGGAGAATATACTAAGTCATTGATTGTTCACTGTCATCAAGAACAGAAGGGAAAAGAGGAACTACTTTCTAGCTAATTGAAGAATGAAATTGGAAGAAATAATAATAATATTAAAGGCAGATAGCATATAAAATAGCCAATAAAAATGACTGGAGCCTGATAGAGGACTTTCTTTTACATTTTCCTCTGCATATCTTTCTCCTACATATCTCCTAATTTGAGAAAAAAATATCTGTTTGATATCAGTCAAGCAAAATGAATTTACATTGATTTAATTAGCTTTAATTTTTGTATAGGAAAAAAATGGTTTCATTTCTTAAAAACACAAAGTATTACAAATGTTGCGATCAACATATGGTCCAATAATCAATTATGTGAACATATGGTTTTTATTATGTTAAAAAACTACTCTCGGTTGTTAATATTTATATGGCTAATGAACAGATGACATATGAGCGTCCCATTGTATACACATACACCAGCTCAGTTTAGTAGCCAGCAGTCTGGCCATCTACATCTTCTTAGCTACTTCCACACAGCGGGCAAGCTACAATTTTGGCTCATCCTCCATAAGAACAAGGCAGATGGACATATATTTGTCGATCTACCTCCACACGGACATCACCTAGGAAAACACCTTATCCACAGTGGGGGCCCCAGCAATCACGGTGATATAAAGACATTTTATTTTCTCTCTTTTATTAAATATTAATTTTAAATTTGTAAGAGATATATGTTTAGTTAAATTTTATTTTTTCCAATTTTTGTATTTTGTTCAAATGCTTTCATGTTATTATGTTTACTTATTTAAAATACAACAATAACAAAATTTAGCAGTTCATTTCTTTTCTTTCACTACTCTTCACGGTTGGACTAGGTTCCTTTCAACTCCTACCCATTGTAACAACAAATATAATGAAATTTTATAAAGAATTATTGCATACACTTCTAGTACATCCTTGGAAAGGAATATTCAAAAATTTTTTGATCACCATTTGGAAAGTTTTTTAATAAAATTTTTTTTTCTTTTTTTAAGAAAGAATAAGTAAACTTCTTCTTTCAGGCGCATAGTTTCAGAGCAATTTGAAAACAATAGAAGAAAAGAGTGAAGTTTTTAGCTTGAAATCTGAATCACCACTCCAGTATTTACAAAAGCAAACTTTGTAGAAAATAAAAGTGTACATATATGGATGATTGATTGTATGTGAATTAAAAGGAGATGGTCAGGGTCAGGAGATGTAGTAAAGAAGAAAAAAAGAGTTGAAAACTAATTATGTTCTTCCATATTGCAGTCATGAACATCTAATAATAAAAGCTTTTGGTTATTATTTGATATGAAGAATCAAAGTTTAATTGTTAAAATATAGCCCATATTTATAAATATATAAATGTTAATTCCCAAGCCTTTTTTGCCAAGAAACCCTTGTTGGTCTAAAACATTTTTTCCAGCACCCTTGTTGGTCTTAAACAATTTTGCAGCATCTTTGTCAGTCATCAAAAATTTAGTGTTTAGCGTTTGAATAAGTAGGAAAAGAAGAAGAACAGTGCACTTTCAATGCACAAACATTTATAAAAATGCAAAATATCAAAGGCACTTTATACATGGTATATTTTTAATTGCTAACAATTAATAATGGACACCTATGTAAAATAAAAAAGTACTGCTACTGAAAAGTTTCAGTTTTGCCTATTTTATGTAGGTAGTTTTTGCAAATCTTATGATTCAACTAAGTTTTTATGTTTGGTTATGAGAACCACAGCTTTTGAATGATATGAGAAAATATATTTTTAAAAAACTGCTCAGTAGGGTTCTCCAGATTTGGTTTTGGCCAGTTTTCTATCTGATCTAATTTAATAATTTTATAATAATCAGTGTACTACCGGCTAACTTAGTGTATACTGGCAGACCTATAGTAATTTAGCCATTTTATCAACTGCATTGTTATCTGGAATCCCTGCATGACCCTTAATCCACTGAAATATTGTTTATTTCATTTTATCCTTAGATGATAGTGTTGCCATTTTACATAAATAGATTCTACTTCTAAATTGCAAAATCATTGTAAAAATGAAATAATACTGCCATGGCGCCCAAGCATTTGCTTGCGGTATCCCTGGTCTATGCTTGAAACAACCCAGTGAAAAACAATTAATAATTATAATAATAAAGGCTTCACGAACCCGAAGATTTGATGCCGACACCACCAAACGCTCTATGCACACATCCTTCCAGTGATGCCCCTCTAAACCTAATTCTATTAAATCAGTTTTAACACAATCCTCTCATCTACATTTTGGTCTACCTCTCAGGCATTTACCTGTCGGTTCAGTGTTTATTAACATTTAAGGGATCCGCTCATTACTAAGCCCTACAACCTTGCACGCTGCAATGCTATAACTTCTAATTCATATAAGTAAATTATAATTTTTAAGTTTTTGGATAGAACGCTAGAGCTAAGCAGTTTCGAAATTGAAAAATAACAAGTATTTCCCGCCTTCATCCTCGCTTTTATTAAAAACAATTAAAACAAAAATAAATCAAAAATAATTTAAATATATTCATATACAAATAGATATTTAATATAAAAATAATAAAATTATCTTACCTTTGGTTTGTGTTTCTTTGGTATGTCTGAATTATTGTTATTTAGTTTAGGCTTTCCAGAATGAGGAGATGATTTAGAATCATCCCCATGACTATTTGTTGTAATACTATTTGCTTTTTCAGCACTAGTGGTGGTATCATTGCCTACACCGACCTGCACCAACATTTAACAAAACATATAATATAATATAAAATAATTTAAAACAACAGGTAAAAATTCAATATTTAGTAACTTTAATAGAGCAAGCCTGATTTAGGTTATATTATTTTTCTGAAGGAAATTTAATAATGTTTCAAGTTATTTTCAAAAACTTTATACCTTTTTAGTAATGGGTAAATAAAATTTAAGAAAATATATAATACATTAAACGTAGTTAAAGACCAGATTTTTGTGCAATTACATTTTTTGTTCCCTAGCTTCCAATTCTTTTGAGCTTCGACAGAAATTCGAATCATGGAAAAGACATTCAAATAAAACAGATTTTGTACTCCACAGAATTGCATGTTTAGGAGGTTTTTTTTTTTTTTCACAAATTTGCACCTTTTGAATTTTTTTCTACAAAAAATTGCATGTTTTACTCTTTTAAGGATAAATTTTGATTTCTGTTGAATAAAATTTAATACTTGAACAACATTTCTCATATTGTACACATAAAGGTGTATGCATGCCAATATTCATTTATTTGATTGTTTTTTTCCTTGTTAGATAAATAGCTAAATATTAACAAATTTTAGGTGAAACAATACATTGATTAACACATAAAGAATCAAATTCAACAAAATAAATAAACACAAGTGAAGAATGTTCTCGGAATAGTATTAACCACTGGTTTATGGTAACTATGGAAAATCCACTCCAAAATAAGCGTGTTTTTTTAACTTCGATTCCCAATCCTCCTTTCATTTGATTTTGTTGTGACTAATGAGAATTTCAATTTTATTATTATATTGGATTACCTGTCTATATTAATTTGAATAAAAATTAAACAAAAAATCGATTGGTCTGATAAAAATTTATCCTTATCAACTAAATAATTATTTGTTATGTTTTTGATTAATGCTATATTCATACGTAAATACACAATTGAACAGCTAATTTTTACTCAGATAATATCGGAGAAGATAATTTTATTTGGAAGATTATTATTAAATATTCCTTTCTACAGAGCACCTAGCATATTTTTTCTTAACTTAAAATTGAGATAGTTTCAAGAAGCTGAAAAAGTTAATTTCAGCCTTCATGATAGGGTTAAAAAATTGTTTAATACAATTAGCTTCCTCATAGATTTTCAATTATGGACAAAAGTTGAGATTGAGGTTAATGAGAGTAGTTCAGTTTTAAGCAGAGTTGGGCAAAAATTATTCGATTGACAAGAGATAAATACTTTTTTCTTCGAAGTTTTTATTCGATTGACGAGAGACGAATAAATTTTTATTCGAATAAAAATACGACTAAACAATCCGAATATTTTTTTTATTCAAATATTTAAAATAATATTTCAATCGAATAAAAAATTAGTCGAATGAAAAATTATTCGAATACATATTATTCAAATAAAAATTTGATTTTTTTTTTTTTTTTTTTTTTAATTCACTTATTTTTTACCACCTTCAATTTCTAATGTATGAGGGTCCTGTTTCACATACTCAGACGAGTACAAAACGAAAATGCTATAGATTTTAAGATCCCATATCGATTAATTTTATTTTTTTTTATTTCTAACACATAGGGGCCAATTTTTAGGTTTTCGGATATGCAGAATATGAAAAAGATATTGATTTTAAATTCATGTATCGATTTATTTTAACTTTCTTGATTTCTATCATGTTAGGGTCTCTTTATAAGTCATGAGATATGTAGAATATGAAAATGCTATCGATTTTAAGATTGCCTATCGATTTATTTGAACTTTCTTGATTTCTAACATGTTAGGGTCCCTTTATATGTCATGAGATACGCAGAATATGAAAATGCTATCGATTTATTTGAACTTTCTTGATTTCTAACATGTTAGGGCCTCTTTACCCTAACATGTTAGAAATCAGTAAAGTTAAAATAAATCGATAGTATTTTCATATTCTACATATCCCAAAACAAAAAAAGGGACCTTTATATGTTATAAATCAGAAAAGTTAAAATTAATCTATACGCGATCATAAAATATATCTATGTATACCTCTAAGACAAATAATGTCGACTTTACACAAATACAAACATGTTCGGATGGTTAATCATTTAATTTTTTTGAATAAGAGATTATTTTTCTATAAAATGGATGAATATAAAATTATTCAAATGGTTATTTGAATTGTTTTGCCTGAATAATTGGTTATTCATGTAAAATAATGATGAATAAAAAAGTAATCGGATGGTTAATCATATGTTTTGTACGAATAATTGATTATTCGTGTAAAATAATGACGAATGAAAAAGTATTCGAATGGTCAATCATATGTTTTTGTACGAATAATTGATTATTCGTGTAAAATAATGACGAATGAAAAAGTATTAGAGTAGAAAATTCATGAATAAAAAAGTATTCGTCTCTCGTCATTCGAATAATATTTGCCCAACTCTGGTTTTAAGGTATGTTGGGATAAATGTATGTAAGTATTTAGCGACTTTAAATTAATTCAAACAAAGTTAGATTAACTTTACATATATTAATATTAGAAATTAAATAATAAAGTTGATTATTGCAGGATTTAGGTTATAATACACATTGTGGGTTTTTTACTAGATGTTTTTCGTTGTTTTACTGCACAAAGATTCAATCTCTAGTTATAGTCTTAAAGCTGAAGATTTTAGGTAAATTACATCAAAATTGTTAGAACAGCCACTGAGGACAATGAGTACAAGAGAACATGTTGCACAAATAACTTCTATAAATTCATGTAACGCTAAATTGTGTAAAATGAGATCTTGAAACAAGTTTTTCAAATGGTTACCATAATTCCTTAAAATGAAATAAATTTCTGTGGAAGTATCAATAATTCAAAAACTCAGCTTTCATTTTCAACTATAACAAGTTCATTAGGCATAAATCATTTTTTGTTATAATAATAATCACTTACCCCACCACCTCTTATAAGTTTTCTCCGGAAATCTTCAGGAGGATTTGGGAACTCAGCCTTTTCTTTAATTAATTTAGTCAATCGAGGACCAGTTTCCGGAAAAGTCAAATCATAAAAAAAACGCTGTTTTCGATGCTCAGCTTTATTTTTGAAATAAATATCTATTGGCAGGTTAAAACCAGCATAACCTGATTCTTTCAAGCAATAGGGTGGTTCTTTGATAGCTAAAAAACAAAACAAAAATATCTATTAATAAACAAAAATAAAGCAGGTATCTCTAAGATTTTAGTACAACAATCCAATTGTCATTCTAATCAAAGATAAATAAATTTGTTATACAATATACAAATAATTCACAGAATTATCAGTGAATAGTAAAAAGCTTTATCATCTAGAAATGTCATCTTACTTAATTTAATAATATCATAATAATAAGAATTAATAATAAAAATACTAATGTTGTCTTCATTGGACGGAGGATGGACATAGTTGGGCACTTCTGAGAAATAATTTCAAGATCTTTTTTTTTATTTTGGTTGAAGCCCTCCATTGAAGATTATCGGAGTTGCCACAAAATAAATACTGAATAAATACCCTCGCTCCAACATATTCAGCTATTAAGACCCTAGGTTACTCACTACAAAAATTTTAAGTTTAGCCAGGAAAATCTTGAGCTGTCTCATTTCTTCACAAAGACTCTCTTCTTTCATTTCTTAATCGAGCAGTATGAAGAGTTTCTACTAAAATCTATTGATGGAATTCCCAGACATTTACAGATCATTAAAGGAAAAATTCCAGGTCATCAAAATAATTATAATAGGATATGATACATGTAATTTAACTAATCTGTCTACTTTAAAATATTTAGAAAATAAATGACCAAGACAATTGCTATATATGCAAGTTTACAATTGAGAAATAAAATTAAATTAGCAGTAATAACATTGATTATTATTATCATCGTGAAAAATCGATGAACAAGATATTCTGTAATAGGTTTATCTCTATCACATGTATTACTAGCGTATCAGTATCAAGTAAACTTAAAGTGACAAATAACCAAGTAACCAACTAGATTTTACTGGTCTAGTAGATTTTCTCAGATAATAATTACTACTGTTCGCATGCTAATGTGACTGCATGATAAGAATATTAGATTGTAACAAGATCCAAATCCAAATTTGTTCCTCAGTTAATTCGAATCTTCGCCTTACACAACTGTATACGTTTAAATATTTATATATTTGACATTACAGGAAAAGCTGCATTAAAGTAAAATATTTGGTAATGCGTAATATCAAAGCAAGTACACATTATATAATATACAACCAAAATAAACATAAAGAAGAGACATTGAGAGGGAGAGTGGACCTACTTATCCAACAGTGATTTTGAGATAAATCGCTAAGAGCATATTCATAAAATTTTTGCCTAACTAATTCAGACTAGTTTTGAATTTGAATACTTAAATTTCAATGAGTAACTGCAAAGCATTATATATCAGTTAGCAGAACCTGATCCACTTTAGCACTATCAAAGGCGATCTGTTGAACTAACTGTATGGTTTAAAAATCAATAACATTCATAATACAGTCGCCAGATGGCATAACATAAACTGCTTTGACATTTCAAACTCAATTTTCACAAAAATGTGGGATAGTCCACTTTATTTCTGAACGTCTCATATGAATCAGATCTCAACTTCAAAGAACCATCTTAAGACGTCACTAAAATATTTTCCCAATAAAATTGTTGACCACTACAGTTCTAGCTTAGGGTAAGAGGAATCCTTCAGGTCACATACAAGTCTAAGTTGCCTAAAAAGTAAGCTTCATGCTATAATGTTAATTGAGAGATACTTATATTCTGCCTACAATTGGTTAGTAAGTGAGTTGGGAATTTTACTTTCATTTGCTTTGAGAAAAGTGAACCAGTAATCTTATCATCGCGTAAGCTTTTCTCAAATAGAAACTGCACAGATTTCTCTTGAAGTGGCAAGAGACATGCTCAGAGTTCCATGGCTGCAATGAGAGTTGAAATTACCCAACCAGTAATGATCTGTAACACCTCTTTTGGGTTTTATGCAATTTTTATTTTTGTTCTTAACAATAAAACAATAAACCTATTTTTGTTTCTCTCTTCATTTTTCTATACATAACTATCAGCATCACAGACAACTAGCAAAAGCACTACAAAACAAGCAATAGCAGATATCAGGAAAATAATTACTCAATTGTATTTTTTCTATACTTCATGCTTTTTTGTTATTCCAGGAGAAACACCATAGAGCTTCTTTTCAACAATGTGTTTAGAGAAGGCTTCTTGAATGAGAGTATTGGCAGGACCCTGAAGCTTATGAAGCCTTTTTTCAGTAATTCCATATGAGTTTATTGAGTTGGTTTAAGACATTGCGTAGACTCGTGTTACTTATATACAAAGATGCATTCATTTTTTGAGACAGATTGGATCCCAGGCTTTGTGGCAAATTGAAAATCTGATGTCACTGTTGCAGCAGTCATGTAGAATTTGTAGGTGATATAGTCAAGAAAATTCCCAAATCCATGATTAACAATAAATGTAGCTTGAAGAAGCCTCACTAAACAATTCTCCTAATTGTAACACCAATAACTCATAATATAATAAGATAAATAAAACTCTAACACATTGAGAGACAAAGAGATGGTGTCTAATATCCAAAGTAATTAAAATATAAAACTTAAGAATATATATAAATATTGATATATACATAAAGAATATATCCAGTAAAAATAATCAAGAGTTGTTTAAGTTTCATTAAATTTTTTGAAGATACGTTGGGGGTTAGTACAACAATATAATAATAAAAGTGTGATTAGGAGGTAATAAATATTAAAAATTAATAGGAAACAATGAATCATGTTGTCTAACAGAAAATTTCATATCTCATAGCAATATAAAAGTATATTTAGTACGGTTGGGTGAGGGAAATGAAACCAACCTCATGGTATAAACAAAGAGAAAAAGAGCTAACAATGGCAATCAATTTGAAAGCTAATCTATGAATAAAGTTAATACTGTTAGAAACAAACATTTTACATTCTTTAAAATTCAGATCAGTAATATTATAAACAACCATTTAAGTAATATATTTGGGTTTATGTGATCTAATGGGATAAATAAAGTGCAAAACTATCAATACTCACTTCTTATTGGTTTAGGAAAAGTGTCGTGAAGATTAAACACCACTTTTTCAACAAAATGGTGTATTTCAGCATTGTCTACTCCTCTTACAAACACTTCCCAGTCATGAGTGAAACCTTCAATAGTACGCTTATTTCTTAAAGATGTTTCATGTCCTATTTCAAAGTACACTCGCACACACTAAAACATAATAAATAAACATTATAGTAATGAAAATATAACTATCAATAAATATAATAATTTTTTTCGTACACATGTAGGGAGGGTCTAGTAAACTAAATATTAAATATCAGCAATAATTTAATAATCACTATTATTCACTACTTGTTTATATAAAAATAAATTATTTCTACTACTTACAGTGATAGCTACCACATAAGCAAAATATAGATTTTGCTAAATTATTTATGACATTTAAAACCTAAATATTTATTTATTAATAATGGAAGCTAACTCAAATAAACTGACGATCTTATAAATGTAAAAAATATAAACAAAACAGAAAAACACTAAATTAATATCTTTATTTACTTTCAATCAGTAAAATAAAGGTTGGATAAATAATTTAAACAGTCAAGCCAAAATATGGATGAAAATAAACCTTTCAGGAGCGGAAATGAATAAATGGCGGAATCCATATCAATTATTTCTCACCATTAACTGAATTTAACAATGTAATTGACATACAAATCTAACACAAAATTTAGTTAGTATGTTTTATTAACACTTAAAACACAATAATACTCAGTTCAAGTTTTGATATTGATTTAAGGCAATAAAATTACAATAACTAACTACGAAAGTATCACTGAAAGATCATTTGTCACATTTATTTCTAAGCCAAAAAACAAAAAAAACTGAAGTTAGAAATATATTAGTTTGTCTTTTAATGAAGACAAAATTCAGTCTTATACATATTTTAGAGATGAATCTTCGTTTTCTCTAGTGTTATACTAGCTTAGTGACAGTTAATTATGAATTGTATTCCATAATCAATAAATCTAAGCTAAGTAAAATTTGTTTATAAGGCATAAGCCAAAGAATTTATAACTAAAATAACCTACAACAAGGTTATCTTACATCTGATTTATTCATGTTTTGAAATTATTCACCAAAATGAGCACATACACAAGTCCAACTTAAAAAACACAACCGAAACATTCTTCTGAATAAATTAAATTTTAAAAAACGAACAAGAAATCGTTACGAACTAAATGCACGAACTCCCATGGCTTCCAAAGCAACACTTTTGAAAGAAGAAAAAAAAAAACAAATAAAATAAAAACTTGTTTGATTCGCCCCCAGGCAAGTACCCATTAAAAATCATGGCGCAAAATCTTCAACTTACCGAATACGCCATATCCTCATGTTGTTTAACTACATTATTAAAAAATATCGGCTACATTTATTGCTTACAAGTTTCGGTAAAATTTAAGGCTTAAAGAGGGGCATGGTTCGAATCTATCGGTTAAAATAAGTATTTGGAAGGTATCACCAGGTGTTTACCTCCGCCATTTTAAATGGTAACACTGCTGTCAACATAATTGAAATAAAAACAGTCCAGGCAGCCAACATGTAAGGTTAGGTTAAGAAGGTACACCATCAGAGTATGGCCAAGAGAGCCTTTGATTGTTTTCGCTTAGGGACGAAATTTTGTTCTCAAATTTCTCGAAATTCTCAATCTTTATACTCTTCTAAAAGCTTTAGTTCCATATCTTTAAAAAAGCAGGATGTATACAGTAAAACATCCCCGATTATTTCTAGGTTTACTTGTAAGTATAAAGATAATTTCTGATATCAACTTTCATTTCCGTTTTAATGATAATCTGAAAGTATATAAATTGATATAAGAAAGACTGTCTTAATTAGTGTGTTTATTAGGAACAGTTTTGTGATTTTATTGATCAAGAAATCCATGTGCTAGTATTCTCTAAACTTTTATTTATTTTTTTTAGCCAATACTCCACCTAAAGCACCTTGGATGGAATCAGACTTGAAAACACCTCTTTCGGAATTTAACAAAAAGCAACAACATAATGATGATCAAAAAAGTCGGGATGATTCGTGGAGGAAAATGAAATACAGTTTGATAGCAATGGGTACAGCTATTGGAATATGTGGAGGAACTGCAGCTTACACCTTAGGTATTGATAATGAATAGTATGTTTAAGAAAGAGTACAATTCAAATTTACATAATATTCCTAATTTTTTTATACTTTGTTTTTAATAAAATAGATTTTATTATGTATATAAAATGGTTTATGATAATTTTTTGCATATAAAGAGATTTAAAAAAAACAACTAAACATGTGGTATTACATGTCCCAAGGTAACGTTATAGATCTTATATTTTATAAAAATTGTTTATTGAAAATTTATTGTTTAATCTTAAATGTTATTGTAACTTTTCGGTAGAAGTATTGTAAAAATGTGTGCAGAAGTATCGTATTCCACAAAATGTGTTGATATCACAAATATTGATTTTGATTTCAAATATCGTGAATAAATAGGGTCAGCAAGGTTATTGCTATAGTTTATTGAAGTTTAAAATTGAAATAATTACTTCTGATAATAACATATATGCATTATTAACTTTATCATATTTGTAATTTATATAAATTTCAAAATCAATATATCGGACATCAACTGTTGGTATTATTAAGTATTCGCACCATTACTTTCTTCATTTGTCTAATTATCATTTTTATATATTTTTTAAAGGAAGGCCCAAAACAGATGAAGAAGGAAATATAGTTGAGGATGAATTCAGTAAACTTCCTGTCGTACAACAATTTTTCAAAAGGATGTTCCATGAAATAGAATATTATAACAAGGTAATCATTAGTTTAAAACTAACGAAGGAATGATAATTTTGTGTATTGGATAACTTAAGATGACCATTGATAATCAATTACTTCATATCTAAAGGATAGTGGAACAACCTCGAGAATAAAATCTAGTTTGGATAGTTATTGAATGATGCAGACTAGTTAAAATTTCAAAGGTTCTAAATTCCATTACACCACTGTAAAATCCAATCCCTCTAACCAACAATGAGGCTAGGCACATATTGGGACATAAATACATGACCGTCTTTGTAACCTATGTAATGTTGTGTATGCGATGACAAACATGTCATGTTGGTATGGCACAGTAGTAGAGCTACAGATTTCGGCCACACTGCCTAGATTTCAGGTTCCTTCAATAAAGATGGGATATTGAATGCTAAATATAGACATTTATATTGATTAACAGTATATATATCTTAAATATATCGGTATGTTAATATCAATGTTCCATAACATGGATTATTTTTATAAAATAATCAATAGCTAATATCGAGGTCAAAAACTGTTATTCAAATATCAGAAACCAAGTATTGATATTATGTTTTTCAAAATTTCAATAATATGAGGCATTCGGTCATAAAACATATTAAATGATTTTTTTTTTATGAATTACAGTTTTTGGCATCATTGGGTTTTTAAAGGCTGATTTTGTAAATTGTTGGAAGGATCTTAAGGAAATTTGTTTTCTTGAGACAATTATGTTGATAGAATGTTATGGTTGGTGGGTAGCCACCTGAGCCAGGTTAATCTTAGTGATTGAAGGTAAAATATTGTAATTAACATTTTAACATTGTTCAAGATTTCATTTTTGCAGTTACCATGTTTTATAACAAAACGTCTTGTATGCAAAATGAAATATTGATATTTCAGTAATAATTTTTGTTTTCATAATTGTACTTATAATATTGAAAAAAAAAACACATGAGATATTTATTGAGAAGTGGATTGCAGGATTATTTTGACATAGCCCAGTTTTGCTTCGGGTTATGATATCAGCTTACTTTGGCTATTTCAAAGATCCTTTGATATAATGTTTCAATAATGTTAAATTCAAATATCAATATTCTCAATATCACATAATTTCAATAATTTTGAATTCCAATATCAATATTCTCAATATCACATCATTACAAAAATTTTGAATTCAAATATCAATATTGTCAATATCACATAATTTCAACATTTTAGAGAATCTTTACATAGAACAAATGGATCAGATACATTACAAAAATAATGACATCTGATATAGACTGAAATATGATTGGCTTAGTCAATTGGATAAAAAAACAGATGGAAAAAGAAGTGGAAACATGTGATAAACAGATGATAAACAAATTTTGACTAAACGTTACTCTAGATTGTTTAGAATTTTAATAACCAAAGTATTAAGATTATTTGAACAATATACTAGTGGTGTAACCTGAATACGCAGCACTTAGCAATATTGAATTATTTATCCAATAAAATCCAAATTTAAATAAAATATCTGCGTTCACTGACAGTACGCTTTGTAAAATGCTCAATCCTCGTGTCCCCCTCCCCATGACATGTATAGCTTGCTCATGTAGTGCAGGTTGTGTCATTTTTGTTGTGTAGTGTCAAACGTGGCCCAACATGTATTTAGGCTGTGTGGAAAACCTATTTATTTTTTATAAAAACAACACAAAAGTTCTTACATAATTGCTATGGATATAATTATAAAAACACATAAAGAAACTGAAGCAGACTAATAGAAATATATATTTAAAGTAACTTAATATAAAACAAAATTCAAAACATAGATAAATTAAATAACTAATATAATTTAAAATATAAAAGAACTTTAACGCATACAAATAATGCAAACATTCACAAAAGTAATTTAAAAATACATATAAATTCAAGAAATATGAATGAAAAGAAGATGGTATGGGTGTCGTCAAAGAAAAAAACTCAAATATTTATAAAACTATTTAATATGAACCAACGTTTAGCCCCACTTTGCAGGGCTTCAAGGCTAAAGAAGATACTGACACTTAAATGAAGTAAAAAAAAAAAATATACAAGTAAATAAAAAAAGAGATGTACAATGAAACGTAAAATTGTTATTATTATAATTCATTTATTTTGACCTCATTTAAGTGTTAATATTTTTTGTTTAGCCCTGATGAAGCCCTGCAAAGTGGGGCGAAGCGTTGGCTCATATTAAATTGTTCAAAACCTGTAGATAGTACAAAACTTGGACCATCTTCCTTTTATTATCACACATGGTCAATCGTCGATCTTCCAGTACAAATATAAATGTTTAAAAAACTTAATAACATTAGAAAAATAGCTAATATATTTAGAATATTTGTATTAAAGAAATTAAAAAGGATCTTATAATTTTTATTTTTCGTTTAAAAGTATATGATGACTTTAAAAAAACATAAAAATATACAGCATTTGCTTTTCTTTGAGTTGTATTAATAGAAGAATGATAGGTAAAATTATTTTGCGCAGAAGGAACATTAAAGGCCTTTAAATACTTCACGTTATGAATAGGGATACTAAAATTAATGGGTTTTAGAAGTTCCAGGTTGTTAATTTTAAAATTTAATTACTTCTGAGGGAATACCACGCCACTGTTTGTTCTTGGCTAGTTTCAAGAAATTCTGAATTTAATTGTTTCACCAAATCCAAATAATCAGCTTCAAAAGTATTTAATTTTCCGCTAACAAATTTTGAAAATTTGTGTTGAATATTTTCTAATTTATAAATAATAATTAGACCACACTATAGATGAAAAATCGAGATAATGGTGAACAAGAGTAGAATGTAAATATAAAATATCATAACCATGGAAACGTGTAGACATTTGTTTTCTAGTTAAGTCATTAAATTGTTTCATATTTTATATTTATTTATGTTTAACTATTTCCAACAGTGATAGATAATTTGTTAATTATTTCAAATAAATAAAATTACAAGTACTTAAAAGAAAGCTTTTTTGAAAAATAAGCTTTTAAAGAAAGCTTTTTTGAAAAATAAGCTTTTAAAGAAAGCTTTTTTGAAAAATAAGCTTTCAAGCCCTTTCACACTGTTTCAATAAAGATAAGACTTAGCTGATATTAAAAAATATTTTAATGTACATTGATATGAGTTGAATCAGTATCACTCAATCTGTTTTATAGAAAATGGTAAAAAAGTGTATAATCAATAATATAATATAGCACTTGGAATCGGAGGACCTTTAATCTTGTATTTCATTTGTCATTGAGTGAAAATAAAAATAAACGTTTTATAATAAATTATTCATATAACCTTTAAGGTAATTAAATTACCATTAAAAAATCATCTAAATTGGATCAATGAATCGGGCTTTAGATCCATGCTTACTTAAAAGGTATTCTCTCCAGGTTCTCATGGAGAGCTGTTCACTTTTTGTTATTTATTATTATTATTATTGTTTGTTAGATATAATAGTTTGAAAACAATCTCCAATAACATTCCAGGTGCTTATGTAAAAGGCAATTAAATTGTCTACAAAGCTTAAAGAAAAAAAAAATCTTAATCGGCCAAATATTAGCCAAGATACAGCAAATAAATTATGTAGTCAACTTTTCACCCAAAGATGTAGAGGAAGTTGGGTGTTTCTACATGCAAAATAATTTTTTTAATGATAATGAAAAACTTTAATATTAACTAGAATATTTATTATTCAATGATATAATAAATAGTTTACATAATAAACCATAATGAAATAATTAATTTGTTTTTTTTTTTATTATGATTAAATTATTTAATGTTCTTTTTATCATTGAGGTATTATCTATATCCCATTAATTCTCAAGATTTATATTAATCTGTGCATTGAAATATTTGTAGACTAAATATTATAAAATACTAGTCTACCAACTTTTCAATTTTTTATTCAACTTGAATTGAAAAAATGTGTGACTGAAATTGTATACTAGGCATTGTGGATAGCAAATTTAATAACTTTCCACTGTCCTGATTTATTTGACTTAAGTATTCAGAGATCTAATTAATGCCTGGAATTGTATTTATGATCTCCAAATAGTTCTGAACCATTGCCTTTTACTAAAAAATGAAATGATAAAGTGAACTATTTGCTAAAAGGGCCCTTAAAATTGTCTTCACTTCATTTGGACCTCTCCATATTTCATTGTTCCATTTTTAGTTATTGCCAACCTTTTTATTGGGGATAGTTAAGTTGTTACACTTGCCAAGTATACAGGGTTTTCAGGGTTATAAGCGTCCTAATAAAAAATACAAAATAAGGATCTTACAACAAAATTTCCAAAGAAGCTTTTTCCGTTAACTCTTAGTTTAGGATTATTCACATTTAAAGATTTTCATTGTTATGAATTATATGGGTTAAAATAAATAAACAAAAAGTCTAAGCAAGCCCGTTCAATGACTTAATTCTTGATCAAGTTGGGTAATTGATACTGGTGAAATTAGAACATATATCTAGTGCCATTTGGCTACTGCTGCTGTGGAAGAATGATCCCAGGCTTAATGCTCATGATAATCACTTCGAATAACATTTAATATGAATGTTAATGTCTATATTTTATTAATAAAGTAGTTGGAACACAAATTAATTTATTTATTTTTATCTATATAATTCATCACTATGGAAATCTTTAGACATGAATATTAACTAAACAAATTATTTACCGACATACCCTCTCTGGGAATGTTTTCTTGTTTTGAAATCATTTATTCATATTTATAGGTTTGGTACTTAATCCTGATACACTCAGTATATTTAATACATAGGAAATTTCCATTGAGTTCAAAACAATGTAGGTTACATTCCCACCTGATTCATCCTATATTTTTTTAGTTTGAAAAACATAAAGTACATTTGTTTAATATCCATGATGTGTGGCAGTGAATAATGGAAAATACTGTGATTGATAAGAATTTACTGTTTTACTAATATAGTAATGAGTTGATTTCTTAATATGTGTTTTGTACCAATGTACGTTTATTGTTTAACAGAAGTTTTATTTCACACGTATATGGAAAATGACTAATGCATCTCAGAACTGGTTTTCACAGGCCCTCTCCCTAATTTTAATTATATGGATTATTGTGCATGTATAATAAAAATCATGTTTTAAAAATTATATTCATATTTTTATGTTCAGATGATCAAAGAACCATCCAGGGATAAATTATTGCCAGATCCTGTGAAACATCCATATTTTCAGCCACCTTATACATTAGTGTTAGAAATGACCGACCTATTAGTTCACCCAGAATGGACAGTAAGTTTTGTTTTTTTCCTCTTTTAGCAAATACATTTTCTTTTTATTAAATTTCTCTGATGTCATAATTTGTTTTCTTAGTACCAAACAGGATGGAGGTTTAAAAAAAGGCCAGGAGTTGATAAATTCTTGGAACAAGTCAGTGCACCCAACTTCGAAATTGTTGTCTACACTGCTGAACAAGGACTGGTATGTAATATTACTTTATAATTATCATTTGTTATTTAAATTAATTTATTATAAAATTTATAAATAAATATGACTTTGAATTTCAATTCAGGACCCTTCATTTCGGTTTATAATAATAATAACAAGTCTTTCTGTGACATGTCCCTTAAGACTAATATAACAGGCATTGAAATTGGACCTCGCTGCCTTAAAGTAAAATACAAATTTTTTCTAAATATACCTAAGGATATATCAACTTTAAATATTTAATTTAAGTTTCACACGACTTTTTGTTTTTGAGCTAGGTTTATAATCCACAAAGACCATATTGTAATACCTGTTTTTTTGGACTCAGGAGACCTCAAAACATGTATTTCTGTTGAAAACCCGAAACCTAAATTTACAATACCTCACATTACTATATATTCCAAGTAACATATAGACAAGTGAAAGTAAAAAAATAAATTAGAAATCTCTCTCAATTATTTTGTATGTTGATTAATATTGTGAACTGAGTTGTCTGGCTTTTGTCTCCCTCTGTTCTGTTCATTTAATTATTTTTTTTATATTAGTTTGCATGAAAATTCTCTTCATATCCTTTCTTACCAGATGACTTATTTTTTTAAAATTTTTTTTTAATAATCTTTAAGTTTTTTAAATGATTATTTTGGTTTTACTTTTCAGACCGTTTTTCCCATCCTGGATTCACTAGATCCCAATGGATACATTATGTACAGGCTAGTCAGAGATGCTACAGATTTTGTTGATGGTCATCATGTAAAAAATTTGGATTGCCTTAACAGAGATTTGAAAAAGGTTTGTTGATGTATATTATATTTTTGAAAACTTAGTAAATCTTTCATAAAGAATGAAAGGTATACAATTCTAAAAGTTAATTATGTTTGAACTTATATTAGACACTTAGCAAGTTCTCTATAGAGTGGTATGAACAGTTTTTTGTATGCTATCACAAATATCTACTAATTCATCCGAGTTGTCTAATGCATAACTTTACTCTCCTAAGCAAAAATGATGCTAAGGGGTGGGAATTAGGCCAAGCCCCTTGAAGGCAACTTTACGTATAAGTTAATAGGGATTTAATCGCAAATGTGAAGAGAATAGAAGTTGTAGCAAATGTTATTCCCAATAATTTGATATATTGTAATAATCAAAAATTATTTAAAATAAAATAAAAAGAATTTTAATCTTTTTAAACTAATTTCAAATATAAAAGAGATAGCTTGGGTTGAAATTAAAAATTTTATTTATTAATTTTATAACATAAGAGACTTTTCTCAGGGCGGGTTTCCTGGCAATCAGAAACATATGACACTTTGCTACTAATAACACTTTAACTTAATTACTAGACATTTTACTAATACAATTAATTCCATTTTGAAACAAGACTAACCAATTACACAGCTTCTCCTGATAATTGTTGATCTCTTCTTGTCAATGATGTTATATCCAACCCCTAACAATGGCTTCTTAGTCCTTCCCGCCTCTAGCCGAACGGACGTCTTCTCCCAAAGCCAGCAAAATCAAAAGTCCCCGTTTCCTGTCCTCTATCTTCAATGTTCACTGGTCGATCCAAAATATAATCGATTGTAGTACAATCGCTCTGCTTTATATGCTATGATTTGTGATGTAAATAGTGTGTTGATAATTGTTACTTTCTTCCATTTCTTCTTTGAATATTCCTTTTCCATAATTACTGCATAAGAACAACAAAAGTTGACAAATTTCAATCCATGTTATAAAACACAAACAGCCCAACGAACACTTCGGAAGGACGCGCTCCGACATCTTTCTTGTTTTTGAAAAGCCTATTTATTTTAGATAATGAAAACTGGTTAGCTTGCTTCTTGATCCCAAAACAATACCGAAACGACATACATAAAATAAAAACATAACTCAAAATCATTAATCTATCAATATCAACTATTCATTAAAAAAGAGCATATTACAATATTTATAATGAAAATCCATTAAGTCGCTTTCAAGAAATTTGTGCTTCTTTCTTTTGTTCTGACTCATTTCAATGTGTTGTGTGTGTGTTCAATTGAACATTAAGGATTCCAAAATATACTTATTGTTTTAAAAAGTAAGGAGCAACTATAAAATTAAATTAACTCCATCAATTTTTCAATTAATGTTTTCTAGGAATCTATATATATAAAAGGGAATAATCGAATCTTTGTCCACAATAAACTTTTTAATTACTGGACTGATTTACATGCTGTTTTTTTCAAAATGTTCTCTTTCAACATGAGAAGATTTAAAGATAATGAAATCCCCAAATTAAACGTTTTTTATTTGTAGCTCAGAAAGTATGTTTTTTCATGATTATTGTACACAAATCAATTTGTCTTTTTCCAATGAATAAGAAAAAAATATCACTGATTCCATTAAGCTATATTATATTTACAAAAAATTATAACTCCTCAGTATTTTATCCCTACGTTAATAGAACCGTTGAAAAGCTGAATATCTGCTTTTTCAAACTTTCTTTCTTGAGATGCTAAAAACGAATGTCATCGCATATATTGGTTCAATTTATG